>NC_042287.1:5763485-5775985 GCF_901000725.2 Takifugu rubripes
CCATAAAGGGAATAAAAAAAGGTCATTATTTTGTTTAATTTTCTGGTTCATTTTGGGGGTTTTTGCATCAGTTTCTCTCTGCAGTTTCCCAGTTTGAGACAGATGATGAATGATTGGCTCAAGTTTTTGCCCAGTTTGTTGTTTGAGGTTATTTGTGAAAGTTTTGTGGATCAGTATCAAATCTATTTTTTACATAAGGCTGTAAAGTAAACGTGCGGTCTGTTTCTCTCCACAAATCCTGCAGGCAACCCTGAGATTCTATTAAAAAACAACCCTCTTGTTCCACGCTGGAATTATTCTTATAGAATTAACAGACTGCACGAACGGCGCCCAGTTGGCGGCACCATGCGTCACATCCTGGGTGGATTCCAGACCTCACAAGTGAAGCTCGCACGGCCCAGGTAAGAGCTTTCTCCTATTAAAAGTATGTTAATGGTTTATAGCCATCAGACCAAATTAAAGCGCCAGTCAATCTGTCGGCAGAGCCTCCTTCCAGACGTGTCCTGCACCCCAACTCTGATCAAACTGAAGAAATGATCCATCAGTTCACACATGCATGACGGCATCATGGAGACGCGCTCAAAGGCTGGAGGGGGAGCAAACCGACTCCAAACCTCTACGTTCAGAGAGTCTTTAGCGCTGAACCGAAACCAAAAGACCGATAAGTCACATTAGTCTGAAAATGTTATGGATGGTTCTAGTCTTGGAGAGCGGCCTCATTTGTGTGTGTGTGTGTGTGTGTGTGTGTGTGTGTGTGTACCACTAGTCGAAGCTGGTGTTCGCTCTGGAGTTTTTCAATCTCATCCTGATGCTCCAAAGACTTATTTTCTATCTTTTCCTGCAGGGAGATGAAACAAAAAGCTCAATAATGATTAATATGGTTTCCCCCTCCTGCTGATTTTCAATTACAATTATCTTTCGTGTGGAAATCAAATACACTAAAACAAACAAATTTTCCATTCCAGTCTTCCGATGTCTGATAAATCAGGGCAGGATTTATGTTAGTATTTAACAGAGGCGCGGTACGTTTGCACGTAAGACCGAGGGTTGGGCTAAACACTGGGGTTCGTTCAATAATGAATGAACTGATTTGAAATATTAAATGAACGCCACGACTTAAACATATACAATTTCGGTTCCCCGTCACTCAGCCCCGTGTCCACTGAGAGGACAATGAATAATAATGACCTCGGCCTCTTTCAGTCGCCGCTCGAACCAGCCTTTGGTTCCCTCCATTGACATAACCTGAGCCTGCAGTTCCTCAACCCGCAACTGGAGACCCTCCAGCTCTTTGGTCCGAGCCTGAACAATAGACACAGAAGGAATCAGTCAGAGCAAACTGATGGCAGCCGCTTCCGCCTTTCCGTCCGTGCCTTTTATCCATCATACCTTTTCATCCCTCAGCTGCTGTCTGATCTCCTCCTCCGAACGATTCTTGTCCTCGTGGAGTCCTCTGAGCTCCTTCTCGTAGCGCGCTCTTACTCCCAGAATCTTACCGCAGAGGAAACAAGACAAAGACAAAATGTTTCTGAAGTAACATATTTTCCCAAAGGTCATCTGTGAGCGGGACGTCCGCACCCTGGCTGTCCCTCCGTGACACAATCGGAAGAAATGCAAATATGTCACAGTTAACGATTTATAACGTTTATTCTATTTTAATTATACATCTTTTATTTTAAGTTGAGTAATGCAGTGGACGTGATAAAAACAGATGGAGGACAGAAGAAGAACAACAAGGAAATTTAGTAAAAGGGGAGCAAATGTGTGTGTGTGTGTGTCTCTTACTTCTTTCTCGTGCTGCAGTTTGAGGTCTGACAGCGCCTCCTTGTGGTTAGATTTCTCCTGATTCAGCTGTATGGCCATTTCATCCAACATGGCCTTCCTCTTCTCTGCTGTCTACAAGCGCACACATACAACATCATTCCTGGCTGCGTGTTTGTGTGTGTGTGTGGGTGTGTGTGTGTGTGTGTGTGAGGGTGTGTGTGTGTGTGTGGGTGTGTGTATACCTTCTTTGCTTCATCCAGCTCTGTGAGCAGTCTGTCCTTCTCGTGGCCTTCCTCTGTTAATTGCTCTAACAACTTCCTGTTGGCAAAACTTGATTCCTAAAGAAAATCAGTAGTTCAGTAGTTTGCTATGTGATCAAAGCACCTTGACTTCAAAGGTCAAAGTCCCTCTGGAGTCCGGACCATCACCGAGTGTGCGTGTGGGGTTGGGGGTGCGCTAACCTGTAGCTGAGAGGCCAGGTCGTCCCTCTGAGCCGACAGAGCCTCGTACTCCGCCCGCCTCTGAGACAGCTCGGCCGTCAGCGCCTCCTGTTGCTCACGGAGCAGATTCATCTCTTGGGTCTTCACTGTCTGGATCTGCACACATTCCCGTTCCCCATCAGTCAAAACAGTAGTTTGGCAGCAGGGAGGGAGTGGCGAGTCGTGTCGATGGCTGAAAACACCCCAGGACTGACGGCCACATGAGGACGACGGTGATAATATAGCCGGTAGCGACATCACTTCCTGTGACTTGGAAGAGCTTCAGCATTTGAGTTCCGAAGGTCATTTTATGGGATAAATCTCAGCCAGCCCTTCAGTTTCATTGGGATTTTTGCCATAAATGTGCTTGTTTACTTCCTGTTTCAATCTCTGGTCAAGCTTCTTCAGTTGACCCTGGTAACATCCATGATGTTCCCTCACTGCTTTGTTTAAAAATGATACATATGTCAGGTTTTCGTTTACTTTTTGTTAAAACAGTCACAGATGGAGAGAAATGAGACTGGAGACATCTCAGACGGGCATCAACCAAAACATTAAACCAAAAGAGAAATATCTGGATTCTGGGAGAACCTTTGATTGGGAACCTTTAGGGAAGACTTAATCCTTACTTGACAATGACATTCCAAAAGTTACAAATCATTTTTGAACATTTCAAAACCAATACAGGCTGCTGATTTCAAAAATGATTTGGCAACTGCAGTCCCAGACAACTGAAGGTTACTGCGTCAATATATCAAAAAAATGCTTAATTACACAAAAATGTCCTCACTTTGTAAGTAAAATTTGACCACACACACACACACAGTGAATGATTTATGGATATATGCAAGACAAGGGGTCTATCTATCACAGGGCATAAAGGAAGGACAGACCAGGGTGTTTTCGTTACTTTTTAAAAAAAATAACATTTTCAGGAGTCTATTTTGGGTTCAGGGGTTCCATCTGGGTCCTGCAAAGGATTCTGGGGAGGATCTATATAGTAATTACCTGCTCGAGGACACGGAGACTGGTGATCAGAGCAACGTTCTCCTTAAGGTTACGATTTCATAAATACAGAGAGGGAATATTAACATTGTGGGGAGGATCATCTGGAAAAAGAAGGTTTTACATCAATAGTTTTGTAAAACAAGATCAGTTCCTGAGCACCTGAGCAGTGAGGGGACCCTGCTAAACCGGTTTTATTCTCTACTTCGGCTGATTGAGGCAGCATGCTTGGGCCTTGGATACGGTTTAGGAGGCCGTCGAGCAGTTTACAGGGGTTGTTACCTGTTCTAGAGCAGCTAGGTTTGTCCTCAGAGCATCATTCTCCTGCAGGATGTTGTCCACCCTCTCCTGACTGACTGCGCTCTGTTTGGCTGCCTGCAGCGCCAAAACACGCCGCCACGGCGAGAGGGAGCGGGACAGAAGCGGCCGGGAGGAGCAGAAGAAAGGAGGAAAAGACACAAACAAGGGCAAAAGAGGGAAGGAAGGATGGAAGGAAGAAAGGAGGGAAGACCAATCCAACAAAGAGAGGTGTTAGAGCACAAGGATGGATCGGATCAGCGACCCAGCTGCAGACACACGTTTTCAACTGCCAGAGATCTCAGACCCTCTCAACGTCCCACACCAACCCAAATATGTTTACCGCATTTTCTGGACTATAAGTCGCATTTTTGGGGGAAAATTTATTTGATAAAATCCGAGACCAAGAACATACATTTCATCTTGAAAGGCAATTTAAAATAATAATGGATTAGCAATAGGGTTACGGTATGCTAACGTAACCAATTCAGCTACATGACCCACAACGAACTGAGTACGTGTCTGTTTTGTTAACGTAACATATTAACAGTTATTCGGATAACTACAGCATAAAGAACATCCGAACAAGTTTACCAAACAATCAAGTCTAACTCCATAGACGAAGCACTGCTTCTTCTTCTGCGTCACTAAAGGAACTTGTTGCTCAGGTACACACACCTAGAGCGCCCTCTTGTGGTTGTCAGTGTGAAAATAACGACCATGTGAAATTCTGTAATAATGTATTTATTTCACATATAAGTCGCTCTGGAGTACAAGTCGCACCCCCTGACAAACTATGAAAAAAAGTGCGACTTATAGTCCAGAAAATACGGTCTATCCTCCAAAACCGTCAATTTAGCCTCAATGCTAGAGTCGCTCTGGCAGGAAAAGGTTAATAGACACGAGCAGTTTCTGTTCCCTTCACCATCTTCGTTAGGAGCGATCAGATCAACCATTTGACTCGATTCAGCCAAAGATCGTGACATGAAAAGCCTCATTAGCGTTCCCTGAAGGGGTCGGTGTTTGCTCTACCTGGTCTTTCAGGTTCTGGAGAGCCGACTCGTGTTCCTTCTCTTTGCTCTGAAGTTCTTCCTTCAGCTCGGCCGAGGTCTAAATGGAAGCACAGCTTGGATCAGGAAGGCGTTGTAATTCGGTAGAATTGACCTCGGCCAATGTTCCCGCTAAGCTGCGCGCTTGCGCAACCGCACGCAGCTTGTACATACTCAGCGCATAAGAAAATCTATGCAGCGCACAAAATAAAATTCAACAGAAACGTATTCATTAATATCTAATTTTAGAACTGATATAATCTAGTTAATTAGACCAGTAATATTGTTTTCTGTACCATTTCGCAACGTAACTCAATGAGCGACAGGTGTCCAGCCAATAATACGATACAGTTACGCTACACAGCCAATCACAGTGTTTGCGTATGTGCCCTGCCTTTACTTGCCGTGCACGTTAGCTAGCTAACAACAGTGCAGCGGATCTAAGAGACGCAAATGCTAATCCCTTATCATGGCGAAACGAGCGGGCAGAGACACATCCACTCATCAAGCCAAAGTAAAAAAGAAAGTCAGTTCTTTTAAGATGGAATGGCTGTCGGAGTATGTGCACATGGAAGAACAAGCGGTGAAACTGAGTGACTCTTCCTATGGTTGAAGCAGGACTCTCACATAGAACATCACACATCTCATGAGCAAGATTTTTGTCTTTTTCATTTTATGTGCTGCTGTCATTTGATTCTTTTAAGAAGCCAGGTAACTTGCTCTGATCCAAGGTTTTGAACAAGCCTGATACTGGTGTGTACCCATCTGATGTGGCTCACAGTGGGCCTCAGGGTGCTCAGGGAGCTTGTGTGTCTGCTCAGACACATGAAAAATTAGAGGGAACATTGACCTCGGCGTACGAGACATGTCTCAAACCTGTTTTGCTCTACAACGACAGTGACGGAGGTCTGACCTGACTGGCTGCCGCCACGTCTGACTGGAGCTTCTGGATGCAGCTGTTCAAGGCCTTCACCTCCTCCTCTTTTCTTTGGTTGAGCTCATCGATTTTGGTCCTGCGAGGAAACGCGCAAACAGAACAAGAAGTCAATATCTGCAATATTACCCAAATTCGACTAAAATGTGTTTGACAATAACAGAACAGAGGAAAATGGCCGATGCGTCTCTACAGGGAGGCGTTGAGACAGGCTGTGCTACCAACTCCGACCTCGCTTCTCAGTTTGGACCTGATCTCTTTGGGTTCTTCCGTAAATATCAAACACCTGTTCCCGTTCTGTCGTATTTACTCTCGTGCATTATTGGCAGCTGGGTTGCTACGGAAACCGCATGCTTTTGCAGTTGTGGAGTGTGGTTCTGACCTGCTGTCGTTGTACAGAACCTCCTTCTCTCCCTGCAGACGCTGAAAACTGACGGGAGAAAAAAGAACATCCGACAGTGAGACAGACGTCCCGTCTATGGACCGTCCAGGCAGAAAGGGTTAAGAGCCTTTTAGCTTCTTCAGCCGTTCATGTTTCAGCCTTATGCTAAAATATGAAACAAGAATCCACCTCTGGCCCAGTGGCCCAGACAGGTCCTCCACGTGCTCAATGAAAAGCCTCAGCCTGGGCCGAAGGGTCACCCCCCGCCACAGAGACAATAACTCAGAGCCCCGACCTCAGCCCACCCAGACCTCTCTGGAGGGACCTGAGCAGCACAGGGACCGGCCATCCTGATGGGACCTGACGGGACCAGCAGAGAACTGGGCCCCACGAAGCAGTGCCGATCATAGCGACAGAGAGTGGAGGCAACAGGTCGGGAAGTCTGTTTTTACTTGGTCATTCTGGGGTGCTGAGCCTGGACCCATGAGGGATTTCTTTCATTTCAGTCTAACAGAAGGTGTAAAAGTGAGGGTCGGAAAACTTCCCGACGGCTCTGGAGCTGCTTTAAATCCGCCTCACGGCCGCTGAGGTTTGCTGAAGAGGAAAGTAAAACTAAAGAGCTAAAACAGAATCAAAGCAGCCTTTGGAAAACATGGCAATACGGGCGACATCTGGAGCTGACTGTAACTTTAACTTGGGTCACCTGTCCTGTTTCTTCTTCAACTTCTCAGCCAGCTGGTGGACAGACGGACGGACAGACAGACACAGACAAAGCCAAAGAAAGGAGCATTAAGAAGAAAGTAAAACCCGTTTAATGGTGACATTTACAGCAGGCTAAAGCAAAAGTGAACTCTGCTGTCAGCATGTTTACCTTGCCCAGCTCCTCCTGCAGCCTGCTCGTTTCTGCCTGCTTAGCCGTCTGCACACAAACGAGATGAATTAATAGACAAACGGGAATTTGTAGTGGTTCGTTTTGCGCACGTGCAGCCTTACAGGCGCACGGTATCTGGCTCCTCCTGTTTTAAACTGTGTTTTTAGCACTAAAGCAGGAAATAAAGGAAGCCAGGGCCATCAAGGCACGTGTGTTGCATTAAAAAGCGATGACATGTGTGCAGGACGTGAGTTGTGTGTGTGTGTGTGTGTGTGTGTGTGTGTGTGTGTGTGTGTGTGTGTGTGTGTGTGTGTGTGTGTGTGTGTGTGTGTGCGTGCGTGTGTGTGAATATACCTCCAGGTGTTGGATCTGCTCCTTCAGCAGCCTCTTCTCCTCTTGCTCGGTGTTCAGGGCCATCTCCAGCTCTGGTCCAAAGCAGTGAGTTATTGGACAGAGAGCAGCCGACCAGCCTAGCGCTGCCTGTTTAGCTACAATCTTCTCTACGCTCTTCTCTGAGAGGCCTAAAGGGGGCGCCGCACACAGTAGGGGCAATCTGTTAGGCCAGACACACACTGCAGCAAGATGTCTGCGACCTTCCTTCTTCTGGAAGACTCAGACCACAGATCAGTCTGACACTTTCAGGCCACGAAATCAAAAAGTTGAGGGCGGAAGGCCGTGCGATAAGAGGTTTGTGTGAAAATTCCCCGAGAAACACTTCATTAGGAGATTAAAAAAAAGTCAAAACAAAAAAGGCTAAATTGGGGTGTTGTAACCCGGTCCTCGAGGGAGACACCCGGGCTGGATCGCACCCTCAAGGGACGGGTTACGCCACCTCTGGAACGAACTCCACTCAAAAACAAAAACCAAAGACTAAAATCAGGACTTTTGGATTTTGGAGCTGACCTTTGACCTTAAACCTGGGTAAACACACGAGCAGCCCAATTAAATGAAGCCCCTCCACTGAGTGTGATGCTGGCGTATCGCTATGGTTCCGTTTGACTCGGCAATTTAGGTTCCACCTAGAGGATCCGCACTGTTGCATTGTGGGTGGTTCGGAGCCTGTAGTGTGTGTCTGTCCTGAGCTGGCTAGCTACTCTACACTAGCATGCCACCAACACATCCACAGCTGTAAAGAAAAGAATCAAAGTGCACACCGACCCCACGTGAGCACAACACAATCAGCGCCAAAGGTCACGCCTGGTGGGTTCACGCCGTCACTCGCGTTTGGAAATGAGGCGTTCAAAGACACGCGGCCTTTTCAGTTTTGATCAGAAACCGACACGTGTGATAAATCACCACCACAGAGCAAAGGAACGAGGCTGGATCCTGGTTTTTTTTGGAACCCGGAGCACTCGTAACAGCAGAATCTCTCGTTCTGCTCCACTTGAGTGTTAAGTTGGGTTCTTTCTGGAACTCTTGGAACAACGTCATGGTTCCTGTATTTGGCGTTAAACCGCGTGTTTAACGCACCATTTGGCACGCGCGTGACCACGTTGGCATAACAAACACCACCAGAGGGAACCTTTATGCTGACAGCAGCCAGAAAAGCTCGTGAGAACGAATGAAACTCCTAAAGCGGTGAAGCAGAAAGGAAAACCATGACCACCAAACCATTGGTGGACGTGAGCAGCTCCTCACTGTGGATTTGGGTTCTAACCTGCGTGTTTCCCCTTTGTGGTCATTAGAAGAAGACGACAGGAAGTGTAATGTCAGAGGGAAAGTGAGTCTATTCAACCCAAACTCACCGTGCAGCTGTTTCCCCGTGTGTTCCAGCTGCTGCTGCGGCTTCGTTTCCTGCGAACGGAGACAGATCCTTCAGGCAGCAGCGGATTCTGCGGTTCAGCTCAGGGAGCCGCGAGGTGGCTCTGTTACTCACCTGCTCCGATGCCCCCGCTGCAGACGCCTCCGCGCTCCCCGAGGTGCCGGCCGCCCCGTCTCCGTCCACGGAAACACTCGGGATCTGTCGGTCGCAGCGATCCTGGAGGGCTGCAGCGGAACTACAGGTCACCTTTCAAAGCAAACGTCTTGACTTCTCTGTCAAAGGAGTTATTCTTTGCAGATTTTCTTTGTAGCGAGGAAAACGTTTAACTAGTATTACCCACAGCGGTAAACCACTGTGGCTGACCAGCTCGCCAGCTAGTTAATGTGCAGCTCTGAAAAGGTGGCGTTAATGTTGAGGCCATTAGCAGCAGCAGGCACAGGCAGCCTGGCATAGATAGCCGTTAGCTTAGCTGTTAGCTTAGCCTGCAGCTCTTTGGTTTTTAATTATTTATGGTCATTACAGGCCAACCGCCATGATTCTGTCCTGTCGGGGGCTCTTCTGACACAGCTGTCCCGCCCCCTGGGGCAGGTAGAGCTGCACACCTTTCATCTGCTTCTGCAGGGTGGCGTTCTCTGCCTGCAGCCGCAGAAGTTCTCCATCGACGGGACTGGAGGCCGCGTTTGATGTGGCGCTGCTTCCTCCTCCTCCCGCCTCCTTCAGGCCCTTGTTCTCCTGCTCCAGCTCCTCAATCTGCGTGCACAGCTGTGGGGAGGGGGGGGTATAATCGCAGGTTTATTCTGCTGCCCAGGGGTAAACAAGCACAGTGGGCTGGAAAAGAGGAGGTTACCTTGGAGAGTTCGGTCATCAGCGTGCTGTTCTGCAGTCTGAAGTCTTCCTCCTGACTGTGCAGCTTCCCCTGAAGCATCTCATTTTCACCCAGCAAGGCTTCCACCTCCTGCAGCAGCCGACAAACGTTAGCAAAAACGACATTATTGCATGCTCTCCTGGCCAGAACCTAGAGCCCAGAACCTGCTGATGTCCTGTTTGTGGGTTTTTCTGTGTTATGAGTTGGTGAAGGTCAGAACTCACCTGAGCTTTCTTGCTCTTATTCAGTGCCTGGAGACAAAAGGAGGAAAATGGTGTCAGCAGGAGACCAACTGGGAGGGGGGGGGGGGGGGGGGGGGGGGACAAAGCAGGAATAATCACCACCTTCTGCGCTTTGATGAAGTCTCTTTCCAGACCAACGTTCTTCTGACGGACGGCGTGCAGCTCTGAAACAAACATCACCGTCACCATCAACCTGCTCACACGACCAGCTGAACGACCAACAGGCTGAATCTGAACGAGACGGTGGGTCCGACTCAATGTCTTGGACTCTCAGGCTGCGTTCTGTAGCGGGTCAGCACCCCGGGGACTTCCTGAGTCCAGCTAATCAGGCTGCACCCGTTCTAACCCTCTAAAGAGGCACTGTCAGCCAGGAGGCCCAGTTGGAACAGACTGGGCTGTTAATGGAGCTGCACCAGCCTGCAGCTCTTCCTGTCAGGCAGGGAAATCATTCCCATGATGCTTTGAGGTTCTTGAAGTCACACCTGGGTCACACACCTGGGTCACACACCTGGGTCACACACCTGGGTCACACACCCGTGTGACACCGCTGAACTCATTCAATAATGTTTAATGGGCGTTATAACGATGATCAAAGGTCAAACCTCGGATGTTTTACCTGCAGTGGTCTTCCTGAGATCATCTGACAGCTTGTAGTTCTGGGTCCTCAGCTCCAACAGCTGAGCCTGCGCACACACACACACACACACACACACACACACACACACACACACACACACACACACAAGAGTTACACAGGCAAATCAACCGTCTCTGGCTCACTCTTGTGGGTTTCCGCCACAACTGGAGCTTCAAACTGGCCTAAATCGAAACATCTAGCCCACAATAAAATTATATCCGGCCTGCGAGATCATTTCATGCCCTATTGATGGCCCATATGTGTGCACTACTCCACCCCCCCCACCACCCCCCCCGACACTACAGAACCCACCAACCCACCAGGATTGTTAGCTGCTTCAGGGACACGATCGTGTCATCACAGCCGAGGGTGAAGCAGAGAAACCTTTCGAGCTAAGCTGTGCATGTGAGAGAAGCCACAGGGAAATTTGAGCTACTTCGTGTGTTCATCACACTCTCAGTGCACCACCGGGCACGTCGAGCTCACAGGGCTTTGCTGACTTTAGAGATCTACTGGTTCTCCCTGAATCAAGGCCCTGGCCGCCTCCAACCTGCAGCAACGCTCTGCACATCCGCACGCATCTTCTGTGATGACAGGTGAGAACGAAGCTCGTGCAGAAAACCTGTTTTTATTACTTTACTACTTTTGCATCTTGAAATTTGATAAAAGATGGCAGATTGCTGTGCACCCCTGTGTGGGTAATATTTCAAATCGTTGTATCAAAAGGTTCTTTTCAAGTCCTTCTGCAGAATCTTCAGGAGACTGTAAATGTAAAAAGAAAGGTGGATCCTGTGGAACCATCTGGAGCTTGGCTGCAGGGGGGTCAGGGACCTGATGCCTGATGTGCCGGGGAGGCGGTTAGCATGCTAACAGGTGTCAGTCATCCCCAATAATCACGCCTGCGATTTCACTGATTGCACCAGAACAGCAACTTTAGATGGAGGGAACACTAGCAGGGTGCTTCGCCGTAGCCCGGCCAAGATCTCATGACTGTCATCCCGTGAATGCTAACACGTTAGCAAAGTGACAGGCGGGACAGAAGGAACCATTTTATCGGGCTTTCTCTAGGGCAGGCAGACTAAGCAGTCCACCTAGGAGCGGCTTTCAGATTAATGCTGCGTCGTTGCCAGTTGAGAGCGTCCGAGACTGTCATTTAAAAAAAACGACCAACCCTCTCAAAACAAACCGCAGCCCGGAGCTAGCGCCGTTACCTCCTGCTGCACTATCAGCAAACATTAGCATTGGGAGCCTTGGACGTTTCCCTCCGTGATGTCTGTCAGCTGAACTGCTCGGTGACGTTCGTGAATTGAAAGCGACATCTAAAGATAAACACACCAGACCCTGTAGAAAAGCACCCGCGGATTCCCTTACCTGCATCCGATGGAACTCCTCTTCCGAGAGAGCCTGTGACATAGCCATGTTTACCTGGGAGGCTAGCTAGCAGGCTAAGCTAACGGAGGGGACGGAGCGGCTAACAGAGAGGCGGAGAATAAACAGACGTCTCACTCTGACTCGGTTTTCTAGAATCGCTCGTTTTGCAAGTGTGCGGAGGAAGCTCGAAGAGTTTGTCTGGAAAAGAATGTTTACCGAGTGTGGTAAAACAGGTCTTAGATGTTAAGTTGAACCCCGCAAGATATTACAAATTAATTGTGGAGGTGTTCATCTCACTTCTGGTGTAAAGTTTTGCCTGAAATTCTGAATTGAGAATAGTTTTATAGAAGAGCTTTTATTCTTCAGCATTTATTTTTCAAAGCTGAACAACATTACCAGTGATCATAAGCGTAACTCCTGCATAATGCCTTTCTTGCATGAATATACATTAAAAGGAAAAACTCATCTCACGACCACGTGGACATCTCCAGTTCTCCCTCCTGAAGTATTGGCCCAGGACCTGCTTGTATTTGATCATTTTTTGATCATAATGTTTGGTATCTGGGTAAATTGGCCCCATCATTCATGTTAATGCCTGCAAATGCTCCCTCTTCCACACACCTTTGCTCAAAAAGGGTGTCTGTAGGTTGCAGCAATTCACATTCTAGGTTGAACACTGTGCTGTGAGGGTCTGAAAGAGCCCAGAATCCAGGATCAAACCACTCTGCATGTTTAAAAACATTCAGGGAGAGTGTGGTGTTTTTATGCGTTTCATCACTGAATTTTAGAAACAGAAGGAAATATCTGCAGGTGAGGAAATAAAGTCAAGTGTCTTCACACTT
>NC_042287.1:5778485-5853485 GCF_901000725.2 Takifugu rubripes
GCGCGTCACCTACAATCAGGTTTGTGACTAGATGAGAAGATCGTGGCTGCTTTTATCTAAGATACGTCTGCATTGACCTTTGACCTCAGTCCTCCGTCAGCTGCTCGGTCACAACTCATCAGAATACTCTTTGACCTCTCCTTCCTGTCCCCCTCCCCCTCCTCTTCCTCCACCTCCTCCTCTTCCTCCTCTTCCTCTTCCTCTTCCTCCCCCTCCTCTTCCCCTACCTCCTCCTCTTCCTCCTCTTCCTCTTCTTCCTCCCCCTCTTCCTCCTCTCCCTCCTCTTCCTCCTTCTGCAGGACACACGTTCTGTGGTTCAGTATCACTTTCTGTCTTGGCCGGATCATGACGTCCCCTCAGAAGCCCAAGGGGTCCTGAGCCTGCTGGAACTGGCCAGAACCACTCAGGGAACACACACCTCCCCTCTGCTGGTGCACTGCAGGTACTGCTTCCTTTCTTCTTTCCTTCTTTCCTTCCTTCCTTCTTTCCTTGCTTCCTTTATTTCTTTCTTCCTTCCTTCCATTCTTTCTTTCTTTCTTCCTTTATTTCTTTCTTCTTTCCTTCCATTCTTTCTTTCTTTCTTCCTTCATTTCTTTCTTCCTTCCTTCCATTCTTTCTTTCTTTCTTCCTTCATTTCTTTCTTCCTCTTCCTTCCATTCTTTCTTTCTTCTTTCTTCCTTTCTTCCTTCCTTCCTTTCTTCTTTCTTTCCTTCCTCATTTCTTCCTTCTTTCCTTCTTCCTTCTTCTTCATTTCTTCTTCTTTTTCTTTCTTCCTTCCTTCCATTCTTTCTTTCTTTCTTTCTTTCTTTCTTTTTTCCTTCTTTCCTTCCCTCCTTCTTTCTTTCCTTCTTTCCTTCACTAAACCCCTGAACGGCTGTTAATTTCTCATCATTACGATGCCTATTTTTGCCAGGAGGACAGATCACAGGTCAGCTGGTCATTAACATTCAACAGGCTTCATCACACATATGGCAGCTCATCGCATCTCAGATATCACACACAAACACACACACACACACACACACACACACACACACACACACCCCGCGTGTGTGTTAATTGTGCAATCGTTAGCAGGTGGTACTTACTGCATATTCACAACCTCCTGCTTGCGTGTGTGTGTGTGTGTGTGTGTGTGTGTGTGTGTGTGTGTGTGTGTTAGTGCCGGCTGTGGGAGGACAGGAGTCATCTGTGCTCTTGACTACATCCATGACCTGCTGGTTACCAAGGTAACACACAATAACACCTCAGATGTCCCCAAAAATATGTCACATTTTGTGTCTGCCTGGACAGTTGTGGGAGGGTGTGTGTGTGTGTGTGTGTGTGTGTGTGTGCTATCATCTGACTGACAGAGTAGCATGAAGACATGGATTCTTAGTGATTGTCAAGACTTGCTGCTTTCCTACAAAGGCTGTTGTGTCCTACTGAGCGCGCTCTCACAGCCTCCTCATGTTTCCACTGACGCGTCACCAACGAGCCGCTTGTCTTCTGCAGCAGATCGCAGCGGACTTCAGCATCATGAAGGTCGTGTTGGAGCTTCGCAAGCAGCGAACCACCGCGGTGCAAACCAAAGTAGGTGAAGCTCCAACATAGCGGGGGCAAATTCTGGCACCGAGCTGTCGACGGGCAGATGGAGGTGTGGTAGAAAACATGCAAACTCAGATATGGAAATCCTTCAGCCAGTAAAGACAAAGAGAGCCGTCACGTCGCTTTCTTCCTCTCCTTTGACAAAGACGACTGGAGAAATATAGAAAACACCAACATATGATAATAGTGATGCGGAGGAAAAAGCGCTGCTCCCACCTGACCTTCGATTGACCTGTTGCAGCGGTAGAAGATGGATGAATAAAGCTGTGGGGTGGGGGAGGGGCCCAGATGGAGCCCATCCAGATGCTGCTAGCTCAGCTGCTTTAAAAAGGGGCGCTAAAACTCGGGGAGCAGACACACATCCCGTAAAAAGGATCTCCAGCTTCTCTGAATAAAACCTTGTCCTGACTGTCAACTTCTCTCTTTGCTGCAGGACCAGTATCTCTTCATTTTCAGGGCCGTCACTTCCATGTTTGAATGCTTCTTGCGCACCAGTGGGCCTCTCTACTCCAACCTGTCCGAGGTAAACTGTGCATTTCTTCTTGACAGACAGTCAAACAGAGCAGCGTGCTGGAGGAAGTGACAGACCGAAACCAAGGAAGTGAACACTGCTGACTTCCTCTATGTAAATACTCTGCAGTCAGAGAAGAGAGGCTGTCTACTGGTTAATGCTTAACAGGACGGGTTTACAGTAAAACAATGGACTACTCATGCTAACAGGTAGGACTGTTTCAGCTCCACGCATATATGAACGCAACCGGCCATAAATTCCTGCGTTTGAGTTATGCTTACTGTGCTGTTTCTGTCCAAACAGACACAATAGTACTCAATAAAAGTGAGGAGTAAAAGAACCTATATGAGGAAAGTGTCTATTTTGACTCTGGTTCTTGGCCGTAAAAGCAACTTATTTGCTTATTTAATGGCATCGTATAAGTTCAGCTCACACAGTCATGTCAATACAGCCTTCGGAGTCACTCTTGCAGGTGCTGCTGCGTTTAGCCGTCCGTATAAAGTCCTCGCGTGCACCTCGTCTGCGGTGCAAAGAGGAACCATCTTTAGTGCCGGGTTTATTCTGCCCCAGTAAGTTTTTTAGGCTCAGTTTCTGTTTTTGTGGTCCCAGCTGAAACTAGATTATGGTTCCAATGATGGTAAAAACAGCTAGTGTGAAATAAAGATGACTCCTTTACATTGTGTGTTTGGTGACACATAAAGTAAAGTTTTAATATCTGATGCAGTGCTGCCCACCACATCAGCTCTTATCGTGGTGCACATTCATCTAGCATGATGATGGACCACATAAAAAGGTATATTTGACATTAATGTGGAAGCGTAACACATCGTTTGAAATGGAAAAAGCATATCTTCCTCTTTATCGGTCCAGAAAGACCAGGACCTGGGATGAAGGGGTACCTTCCCTGCACCTTTGGGTTGGTCCAATCCCAAGCAGAGCTTCAGCCAAATTTTACGGGTGGGGGGAGACGTGGAGGGCCGTCTAGAAGAAGGATTGCTACAGGTTATGGATGGAGGCCGACAGCTAGCAGAAAACCAAATGGGGCGCAGTTGTTGAGTTGAGTCCTGGTCTCTCTTGGCTGAACCACCTGTGCAACATTGCATGGACATCGAGACCATGCAAACAGCGGCGGTGGTTCCCATCTTCCATAAAGGGGACCAGAGGGAGTGTTGCAAATATAGGAGATGGCACTGTAGCTGCCCTGGAAAGGTCTATGCCTGGGTGCTTGACGGGAGTGTCCCACTGTTATTCAAACCTCAGATTCAGGAGGAGCACCATCATTTTTGGATTGGATGGGCTATAACGTAGGGCCATTCAATCCTTCTATGGTAGGAGTGTGAGTTTGGGTCACCTCTTGCCCCCGTGAGGGTTAGACTCCACCAGGGGCAGCCAGTTGGGGAAGGGTCAGGTTTGAGGGTCTGGGGATTTCTCTGTTTTTTGCAGATGATGTTGTCCTCTTGGCCTTATTGCTCAATGACCCGCAGCCCTCAACCAGAAAAGGGTGAAATGCCACCTCCAGGTCGGAGGAGTCGCTACCCCACGAGGAGAAGGACAAACATTTGGAATAATTGTTCTCGAGGGGATCGGGAGATTGACAGAGTGACCGAGTCTTCTGTGGAGAACAAAGAGCTGAGCCAGAAGGTTCCCAACCTCACCTGTGGTCATTAGCTTTGGGACCAAAAGATAAGATCCCAAATACAAGTGGCTGAAAGGAGTTTCCTTCATCGATAGGCTGGGCTCACCCTTATAGAGAGGGTGAGGATCTCAGACATCCGAATGGAGCTCAAAGTAAAGGAGCTACTTCTCCTGAGCTGGGCCAGTTGAAGTGGTTTGAGAATCTGGTCGGTATGCCTCCCTAGGTGGGGTGTTCAGGCACGTTAATCCAGTAGGAGACCCGGAGGCAGACCTAGGACAGTCCTGGCGAGATAATAACTCTCGGATGGCCTGGGAACATGTCAGGATTCTCTGGAAAATGGCTGGACAGTGAAGCTGCTGGAACCCCCGCCACGGCCTGGACCAACATAAGGAAAAAGGACCAGATGCATCTAAAACTTTAAAGTGTTTCCAAACGTGATCGTAATAATGGTCAATGTGGTTGACCACGACCATGTGGTTTTGACGTCATAGAACTCTTGCATGTCAGCTATTAGGGGAAATTAGTATCTTGTGTGTTTGGGAGGCTCTGAAGAGACAAATCTAAGACTCTTCGACTGGTATGACTTGAAACCTGCTGCACCTTCTACAGAAAACTAAATTTGGTCTTTTGTATTTTCACCAGCTGCAGAAACCAAAGAATAAAACCACAAGAAGACCCTCCACCACCAACAGGTCACCTGAACCGTCTCCCCTCTCTGGCAGCCTGCCTGCTTACCTGTCTGACCGCCTGCCTGTCTGCCTGTTTGTATGCCTCTTTATGTCTTTTGCTAGACAGACAGGGTGCAGCACCCCAAGGTGTTAAACCAACACATTCTCACCCCATTTCCATCCCTCCATCCCCATATGTTATGTTACCATGGAAATTTAGCAGTGAAACCACAGAGGGAGAGTGAGGAGGAGGAGATGAGAAGAGGAGAAAAAGGTGAAGTGATGGGAAATATTTGAAGGAAAAAGAAAACAGGAGGATGGAGTAGGAGGTGAGAAGAAGAAGACAGAAGAAGTGGGCTCAAAGGGGCCCCTTTCACATGTACCATAATTCAGGCTGTAGCACAATTGCATGCAGAGGGGTGTGAAGTGTGGATTTAATCCCGCTAGCTGTCTTGTCCTATGGATCATCCTCGTGGATGTAGTAGGAGAGCCTCCGGAGCATCATTCAGAGCACCGATGCGTGACGCCCCAGGGTTGGAAAGTGATGGCTTCTTATTGGGGAGATGAAAACGCCTCGATAGGCTGCTTTGAAAATAATCTGAGGGGTCTAGAGGAGTCTGAAGGAATGTGTCATGAACAACCAACTATCCAAACCACGAGTGCGTAACATGCTCACCACATCCTGCCTCTCACTCAGACTCACCTCAAGCTAATGCTAACACTATCGCTAACCTACAACCCAGTCTGATTCTCTGGTCTTCATCATCTCCTCGAATTCAATTTTAATCCAATGTTCTCTAAAATACCATCTCGCTCTCCGTTTTAGCAGTCAGATGGTATTAAAATAACACTTTTCTCTCTGCTTTTGGACTCATTGTGATTTAAAAAAATCTTAGAAATCATATCTTGACCCTGTTTAGTCATTTTCAAACTTTCTTAAGAACAGGTGTTTAGTTTAGAATTTATGTATCAGAACTACCCGGTCAGGTTGAGGGACCCTGAAATGAACCTCTGTCTATCTGAGAAGAGGGCGGATGGGTCCACCTGAATTCTTTTAGACCTCGGTCAGGTGGGCATCAAGGACGCTGCTCTTGGTTTTAGCATCAGCTTTTTAAAAGACCTTTTTTTGGTCACCATAGCTGATTACACATCACAGCTCATGTCTCCTGTGGTGTACTGCAAGGTGCCTTTTGGCCCAATTCTTGTGCTCCCACTTTGCCAAATTATTCAGGCTAAGTGGTTAATGTCATTACTGTGCAGAAGACACACAGATATAATAACCCCAGTAAAGCTGCTCTTTGGATTTTGGGATGGCTCAAAAGGGTCCACGGCATCTCAAATCAAGGAGAATGTTACTGTTCAGCCCTCACATCTCCAGCACCCCTTAAAGCCCGTCTGCGTGCTGCATGGAAGGGTTGTTGAGGCCACGTGAACCAGCCTGAGATCCTCCATCTGAACCCTTCTGTCCTCCACCTGAACCCCTCTAGTCACTCTGAACTGGATCTTTGAAGTCTGGACCAAGCTTTTGCCTACAGGGAGCCTCAACTTTGGAACATGCTGCCTGAGGAGATGTAGCTTTTATGCCACTTCTTAAAACCCATCTCTAAAGTCAGAACCAACTTTTTCACCTTCCTCTTCTTCTTGGCTTTCTTCTTCTCTACAGTAGAAGTAGTGACGGGTAAGCAAGCAAATGAATGCATCATTGGAGCAGAGGTTGAACAAAAGCCAAAGGAAAGAATGAGGAAAAATGGAAAAAAGAAAGGACAGGAGATGGACAAAATGGGTAGAATAAGAAGTTTTGTCGGCGGTTAAAATCGACAACTTTACTTTTCGTCTTATCTGTCTGTATCGTGGCCGTTAGGACCTATTGCTGATGGTAACTAGACAGCAGCGGTTGATGTCATGGCAACTGATTTGATCGATGTTTTAATGGCTGTGACTGTCCCTTTATTTGCTCCAAACCTTCTGAGCCTAACAACATGAGTACGTATGCTCTGAATTAAGCAGGCGAAAGAGGAGAAGTCTGAAAACAGAATGAAAGTTAAGCTAATGAACAGCACTACAGCGGATGTTATCAAAAATTACTTATCCGCTCATCATTTTAAAATGGTCTTTTCCTCCATTTTACAGCTCTTTCTTTTCTAGTTACAACATTTAAATGGAACAGACCTCTTTCTTCCTCCATCTGCAACATCATCTTAGAGTCACAACCTTTGTTGGGTCAGCTAACGTTCCTTTAAATGTTCTCTCTCTCTCTGTGTCTGCACAGACTGTCGCAGGCAGCCATGAACGACACATATGCTGTGGTCAACAAGTCCAAACATTCCCAACCCAAACCTTCCGCTAACGCGGCAACCAGGTCAACAAGTCTCTTCCCGTCTCTTCTTTTAGCCTGTGAATCTATGATTATTAGTCCTACGTGCATGTTTACATACGTGTTCTTGTGCTGTTTCTAGTTTGATAGTGATTGCACTGATGTTAATGTAATCGTTTATGACAGACAGACAGCCTAGCCTAGCCTAGCCTAGCCTATTCTAGCCTAGCCTAGCCTAGCCTAGCCTAGCCTAGCCTAGCCTAGCCTAGCCTAAGCAGAGAGTTCAGGGTTCGAGCCCTAGAGCCGCCAAAACATGAAATTCACTGTGGTAGTAGGGGGAGGTGCCTGAACACCTTCAGAGCACTGCCGAGGTACTCTTGAGCAGGCTACCGAACCCACAAATGTTGATATAGGGCCCTGCGATGTACTGGGGACTCATCCAGAGGTGGACCTGCCTGCCTCCCCATGACCCCAGAAGGGCTGAAGCGGTGAAGATGAGTTGATATCAGGCAAGGGATTAAAATGACCCCTTCTTTGTTTCGTCCGTTTTTCAGGTCTCCCTCTCCATCTTCCCATCACTATGACAACAACCTCGGGGAAGCTGCCTTGTACAGCACCATCAAACCCCGAGCCAAACGCGCTGCCATGCCCATCCACACCGCATCGGCCAATGAGATGGACGGGGAGAGGTGCGCGTCGCTCGGCAACGATGATTTTCACCTGACATCGGGTGAGCAGGAGAGAGGAGGCAGGTCAGAGACGGATGGTGCAAAAACATGAATCAAATCGGCCTTTTGTCTTCCAGCTCAAGGCGCCGCGTCAACGGATAGCGAATATGAAGTTTTATCCTCCTCAGACGCACAAGCAAGCAGCGTCTGCTCGCCGGGTCACTTGGGTCAGTCCCCCTGTATGCGCTGTCCTCCACATTTGTCCTCATTCGTCCTCGTTAATCTCATCTTGTCCCCCCTTCTGATTACGTCACCGTGTCACTCCAACGTCTTCCTGTCTCTTCTGATTCAGGCTTTAACTGCCGTGTCCAGAAGCCCAGAGGACCCAGAGATCTGCCTGCTGGGTGGAGGCAACTGTAGAAACTAGAGCAGAAAAGGCAAACCCTAGATCAGCTGAACGCTTTAAATATAAAAGGCTTAATAAACGGATGTCACAGGAGGGACAGCAGGACATGTAAATATTGTCCTTCAAAAATAAGATTTTGATGACAATATGCTGGAGCATGGACGCCCTCCTCGGTCACCTGATCTGCTGCTGAGCAATTACAGCGCTCAGGCGCTTCACTGCCTATTCTTCACCGTAGACCAGCCTGTTGTGTTAATAAACATCAGCCATAACAGTAATAACAGAGTTATAGAGACCAAACCTGATCTGTGGGTTGTCATGAGATGAATTTTGCTGGTAGTTGATGCAGTTTTCATTAACCAGATTAGAACACCCATAAACTTGCATTTACACTTAATAAAGGTGGAGGAGCCACTTGTGTTTTGGATCCAATTCAAACCAAATTTAATTGATCAGGTTAGGATGTGTTAATCCTGTAGGTACAGGCTCAATTAGTGTTGTTTCACAGCAACAGGAGAATCTCACCCTGGCTACAGTAGATGACAGCAGTCGTATCATTAAAATATTTCAACATGTTGCTGGTGCATCCCTGTTTTTGTTGTCTCTCAATATAGAAAATGTGTTTTGATGCCAGTGAGGGGAGCCACCTTCTGCTGGACACCCCTTTACCAGTTTCTGAGTCGCACCAGCGCGAGTGGCTCTTGCTTCTTGGTTCAATGTACGTTCCTGCACAAATGAACCAGGTCTGTAAACCTCTCTGAGGGATCTGATGAGAACAAGAGCTCCGTCAGGCAAGAAGTAAATCTGGTAACAGCTCATTATGTTCTCATTCTGTTCCTAGTAATCACACACTTCAGGCGTCTTTGTGACACATCGGCTCTGTCGTGGCTTCTGTCTGTACCACATATTAAACAAAAAGGCTCCAATTAAAGAGTTGGAAGTTCCACGTTTGAGGCTGGGCCACGATGTTACAGAAAAAGCCTCTGGCCCCAACGGGCAATGACGTGTGAATAGACTGAAGGTAACCTTCAAAGTGGAACCAATAATCATTCCTGGAGGTGGGCAGAGTGGACATAACTGAAGCTGCTGAGTATGTCATTATTTTATCATAAACATGAACCTGTTAAATGTCCACTATCTACATAACAACAATAGCTGCTCATCAAATCATTCATAATAAACTAAATGAGCTTGACAGCTACCTGATCCAGAGCGGGCTTGGTATCCATGGTAACACTGGGCACATTCAGCCTGATAATAGAATTTAAATAAGAGCAATTCATGTTTTTTCTTACACTTCATGGACCTGGGATCCAAAACTTTGACGTCCTAATTACAGAATAATGCACTCACTTATGGGCTGTAAATGCAGCTTTAGCTGCAACCACACATAAGAGGACAGATTTATTCTGTAACCTGCTCAAACTCCACCAGATTCCGTGAGAATCGCAATGATTAAACAAATTTGGTGCTAATAAGATCAAAGAATTAAGTCAAAATTTGCTTTGGACACAAATATAGAAGGTGTTGCCCTTGGGAGTAGAGCAGTCGGGACCCGTTGGCCTGAGAACGGAGGGCCCGGGGTCAGCCCAGGACCGGGTGGCTGCACTGAGCAATCTGATGGAGGTTGGGGAATCGTAGGGAATCCCAGTGGCCACATTAATGGTGCTGGAGACCCAGTAGGATTCAGGCACAGCCAAAGCACAGGAGGATCCAGCTGCTTGATCTGGAGACTTCTCAGCTCACAATGAGAGGAGAAGGATGAGAAAACCAGACCAGGACACCATCAAGGGCTCAGGAGTGGGAACTGCTGGGTCCAGATCTAGTCAGCTCTGAAACCAACCAAGATCACAACTGGAGATAACCAGGAGCCCAAAATCTTATTATATTTAATGTTATTTATCCTGGTCCTGGTTAACTGGAGATAAATGGAACCCGGAGAAGCCCTGGAGTCAATTTTCAGGTTTTGAATGTTTGAGCAAAGCAACTAGGGACCCGGCAGGTGACGAAGTCCGCTCTTAATTGTATAATTGTAAGTACCAGAACACACAATTATCTGAGATACTGCAGAAACTTTCAGCTTTAGCATCCAAATCAGCACTTTGGTACAATCACAAGGGGAAATAAAGCAACAACAATAATAAAAAATTATTGACCTAAAAAAAGAAATTGACCTAAAATGTCCAAGCAAATTCAACGATCAAACGTATACAGAAGTTTCAGAAACATGAATGCTTTTTATTTATTCATAAACAGACAGATGGGAAACAGTGAGTGATGCAGACAGCTGCTGAATCACAGGAAAAAAGACACTGATGCGGCAGAAAGAGAGAGGGAAGGTGATGAAAGAGAAGAGGGAGATATGGTTGCAGAAAGTAATGAAAAAAGAGTGATGAAAAACAGATTATTTAAGAGAGACAGACAGAACAGTCCTGCCACAGGGCCGTGTTGCTAGGCAACTGGCCAGCTCCTCTTTGAAGTTTTTCCTCTCTTTTTTTAACAATCGGGTCAGTGGGAAGCTCAGCAGGAACCATGGAAACTACCTCAGTATCCAGCCTGGAATATGCTGCCATGCGTTTTTCCCTAATGCTGACAGGTTTTGCTCTTGAAACCGGAAATCCTGCAACAAAATGTTTATATTTGTGACCAGCAGGGGGCAGAACATTATATCCATGACTCTACACCTCGGGTGCCGAATACTGATCCTGAGGGCCGCAATTCTACTTTCAGTTTGTTTGCCCACACATCCAAACACACACTCACACACTCACACAGATGTATTGAGTATCACACAAACCACAGAGAAGTAAAAATAAATAAATAAAGCGACAGAATCTCTTCTGGTCTGTGGCTCAGGAGTTTAATAACAGCTGTGCACTCAGACACACACGTACACTTGTGCACGCAGACACATGCACGTATATGCACAAATGCTTAGGACCTAAATATGTATGTGTGTCGGGGCCATTCTACGACTTTAAAATGGTTACAAAAAGAGCAGCGGAGGGAGAGATTTTCTCCCTTCACCCGTGCTGTTTAACACTGATCTGAACATTAATGGATGATCAGTATCCATTTACACTGTAAGAACATGGGGGTTGAAGATGGAAGGTTGGAGGAGGGGTTGGAATAATCTCCCTTTTTATCACACATTCATTCCATTTCCGATCACGCACATAACACACATCCCACTCATTGAGTTTATAATGTGCATTAATACAGCTTTGTGCATCAGTAGTTAAAATCTTTGGGAGGGCATTATAGCATAGTTAATTTCATCATTAATCACTCTTCTCGACTTGTATCAGCACGTGATCAAACTAAAGTAACGCGATTGTTTTTCTCATTTAAAATGGCAGGAATGGACGGATGTCCCCATCCTCTACTGTTACGTGGTTTATTTGGAGAATACCATGCAGACAGACCTCCGTGCTTCAGATGGCAAACATTCACACTTCTGTTTGAACTATTACAAGAACAAACATGGGAGCCCCCCCCCAGGATATGTTGAACTTTACTGAGCACATGACAAAACTGGGGTTCTATTTCCATGTGAGACGGTTCTGGCTAAATTAAACCTGTATCAACAGGCTAACAGCAGCAGCAGCAGCATCACAGGGCTCCATATTTGCAACCTTTTGACAGTGATGGAAATGTCGCAGCAATGTTTATTCCTCAGAAATATTTTAAAAATCATAAATCACATGACATAAATGCTAAATTATAATGTATTATAACCATAGCCGGTGGTGGTTTTATTCATTTGAAGTTGAGGAAAGTCAACTTCTATGTGTTAATTAATAACCATGGGACCCACTTTTGGAGTTTCTGTCCCTTATGATCCTCACTGAGTTAAAATCTGCATTTTAAATACTCTGGATCAAATATGTGTTTTTCTATCCTACATCATAGCAACACAAACTTGAAGTGAGCATCAGTCAAATGGTTGTTACCATGGCTGGCGCCTGGGTGACTGCACGCGTCTGATGTGTACCGTTCAAAAGAATTTATTTTTTCAAAATAACAGACCAACAGAAGATGCGCATTAAATATTATTTACTTTAAGACCAGCTGTTCACGACCCAACCAGAATAGGTCCGCGGCCCACTTTTGGGTCGGGACCCACCAGTTGAGAAGCACTGGCCTAGAATGTTGTGTGACCGTCGTACAGTAGCCCAGAATGAGCTGAATATTAAACCTATTATTTGAAAATAAAGTTTGGCATCAAGTGCTATTATAATCAGGGGGGTTTTTTTGCTCAGGAAAAGGTCTGTGAAGTGTCATTTTGTTCCATAAACAATAGATTCTATGTGTGTGAGATTCTATGGGACACACACACACACTTCACGGCATGCTAAGCTACTAAAGCATGAATTATGAAGAGAAGACCTGTACTTTCTGAAGTACTTTTTATTTTATAGGAGGTTGTTCTAGGCTGGATCCAGGTCAGAACGTTCAGCTGAAAGTTCTTTTCAGACAGGATTGGCCTAACCTGTGAAATTCAGTCACAGTAACACGGCCCACTGGAGGAGAAAGGGCACACCTAGAGTAAATGAAAGAAACGGAAGGGGAAAAGATGAAAAAAGGAACGACAGAATGAAAGGAGATGCAGAGGGAAGAGATGAAGACAGGAGAGGGAAAGACCACCTCAAGTGGCTTCAATTGAGAAAATTACAGAGAAATGCATAAAGGGAAAAAGGGCAAAAATAGAGCCACAGAGTTGATTAGAGGGTGAGCAGCGTGCCTGCAGCCAGTCCTGCATGATCAGACCCCAGTCTAAACCTGAACCTGAACCCAGCCCTGCTTCCCAGTTATTTTAAGCTTTTGTGGAAACACTGAGTCTGCAGCTTCAAGCAGTTGCCATGATGGCAAGGCCATACTTGACTGTGGCACAGAGCTGTGTCTGGGTTCACTTCGGTACCGTTGGTCTGTATCGACCCATGCATATTTGGAAAATAACACGAGCCTTCGCACCTTTGGAGCCCTCACATTTTAACTTTGAGTCACTCAGTTACCAACGTATCAATTTAGCTGGGGTTAGGTGTGTCAATAAAAAGTTCCCGAAGAGACTCTTCATCATTGACAGAAAACAAGGATCAATGCTGTTGCTTTTTAAAATATATCATTAATTCTTATATTTGATTGATTGAAACGGCAAAACTAAAGCTGACTACAGCAGATAAAAAGATTAAATTTGACTGCTCAGGCTTTCAGATGACGTCACACATTGGTGCAGATAACACATAGTTGACCTCTGAACTATAATTAGCCGGTAATGTTCTGTCTGGCTAATTCTAATCCTGTCAGCCTGTCTCTCACTTTTTGACTCTGGTTAAAAATAGAGGAAATAATCAACTGTATTACAAACAAATTAGCCATTGTGATGCGTTTAGTAACGCGTGTCTTTGAGGTTTTCTGTGGGCTACTATGTCCTGATGAACCATAACACGACATTTCCGTTGTTTAATTGTGAGTGTTAAACAGTTAGCATCAACAGTGTTCATTGCAGCCTCTGGGAGCATCTGAACGAGTGAAAAGCTGATTTAAAATGAATGAGCATATTGTTCTCTGTCATCTTTCTGTGATGGCTTCATCTTTGTGATACAATTAGCATCAGTCAGTATTTGCTGGGGGATCTGAGTGAGGCTTTTACTTTTGTACGTTTTTCTTTCTTGTCTGCTCTTTCCATCCATTTAATTTGTAATTCTATCCTGAAGAATCTGCTCATGCATGCCCCCTCGAGATTCCCAATATTTTTCCCAATTTCTTTGCTTTTTTCTCTATATTTTTTCTTCCTCTTTCCTTTCTCCTAATTCCTTTTTGACTTCATCTTTCCTCTTCTTCCCATCGTGTTGCCTTCATTTTCTACATCTTTACATAGATGCTGGACTGTGACTCTCCTCTCTTACCCTAGAACTTTATCTTTATGTACATCTTCACACCTCCCTCTCTCTCTCTCTCTCTCTCTCTCTCTCTCTCTCTCTCTCCCTCTGACTCATTGTCTCTCTCTCCACATCTGGCTTTAAAATGAGAAAAACAGATTAAGCAGCCAGACTGAACCATAGAACATCGTTGATATGGTCAAGGCGGGTATTTGAGTTAAAAATACGATGGGACTGCAACACAGCCAAGTTATTCTAATTTTCAAAAAGTATTTTTTGAAGAGAAATACGATGAATTTTGGTTAAATAGTGAAAATTCAGGCGCTTGATTGACTCGTGCTTCTCCCCTCCGGGTGGGCAGTGGTACAGTCCAAGCGGGGGGGTAGACGCGGCGGAGCAGGGACGACCGAGCCGAGCCAAAGCGAGGCAGGCTGCGTGTAAATGGGGGAGACGTGCCGCGTCGCTCCGCTCTGGAT
Organism: Takifugu rubripes; assembly: GCF_901000725.2. Classification (NCBI taxonomy): domain Eukaryota; kingdom Metazoa; phylum Chordata; class Actinopteri; order Tetraodontiformes; family Tetraodontidae; genus Takifugu; species Takifugu rubripes. Next base: position 5,792,634 of record NC_042287.1, read on the forward strand.
TATTGTTTCTCATTTTGGACGCAGGAAACTCGGAACAATTTGGTCTCTTCCTGCTGCCGTCGCCACCTGTCCTGACCTCAACTCGCGCAGGTTTGACGCGAAGAAGAAGAAGGAGGAGGAGAAGAAGAAGAAAAAGGCAGGAGCTGAACGCGCGTGGGACTGTGGATTTAAATCACCCATCGGGCTGTTCTGAGCTTCCCGAACAGGTAGGTCCGGAGCGGCACAAGTGTTTGGGAGCTGGTTGGGGTTCTCCGTGTCCTCCTGGAAGCAATGGGGGCAGCGGCAGCAGTGGCGACGGTGATGGGGGGGCTGTATGTGAGTGGATGTTTGGGGGGAAAACGCCTCACCTCCCCCTCGCATCACTGCTCCTGCTGCCTCGGTCTTGTCTTTTGAGCGTGTAAATCCGCTACCTGTCCGATTTCCCCACTGATTTTGCTCACGATGACTGGTGATGAGTGGCCGGGTAAGGGTTGCTACCCCAGGTAGGGGCTGCTGCTTTTACCCCGGGGGTGTTTGACGGCGCACGTTCTGGTTAGTCCGTCAAGCGCCGAACCACTCGCTTTGCCTTTTTCATCCATTTTTAATTGCTGTGCTCAGTGCGGAATATGATTTATATGCCAAAAAATGTGCGTGCCCCCCCCCCCCCCCCGTGTGCTAAACGGTAGAGTGGTGGAGGGGGCCGAGGGGGAGGGGATGAGGGGGGGTAGCGGTTCCAGACGCCGATCCATTAAATGAAGAACAAAGAAGGGGGCGGCGGGGAAAAACGCTTGAAATCGCACATAAAACGCAGAAAACGGCATCAAACTGCGCTGGGGGACACCGAGGGTGATGCCCCCGCAAGGTGGGGAGGAAACGGGCATTTCGGCGTCGCTCCCTGCCCCAGCCTCCGTCCATGTGATGGGGGGAAGCGTCCATCCTCCGAATCAGCCCCGAACCTACCCGATCCTCTGCTGCACATGTGAAGTGCTCCACTATGTAATCAGATTCCAGAGAAATCAATGTCAACGACGTGACCAATGTATATGATCACGTATATTGACAGCTGGCCCGAGGTTATCAATCACAGGCGGCCCGTTGTATAACCTGTGATTATCCATTTGAAACACATGTGCTTGAGCTTGAATTAATATTTCTTATATTAGAATACTTCTAATAACCTAATTGTCGTTTCTATCGATGACGTCGAGAGGCCTGATACCAATGAGGAAACGATCATTGATCCATCAGCACCAAAGCCTCCAGGATTCTGGGTCTTATTTATCCGAAGGATTTATCTTTCAGTGATACTAAGATGATATATTTTTGATGGTCCTACTTGGTTCTTTTTCCCCAGGAATAGATATAATAATTTGACAGGGGGAAATAAAGATGAATGTATGAAAACTGGTGCGATTGTTGGTGTGAATGCTAAATGCTGTATATTACTATAGTATGTTTGATGATTCAATCTTCACTGTGCTCCAGACCATCAACACTAGGAATAAATCAATTTGTTTCAATCAATTTAAATAAGATCTTGTTCATAAAGCAAACCATAGTGTGTGTCTGTATATATGATCTCTGATGTGAATGCATGAATGTTTATAAAGGCTTGTGTGAAATTTGGCACGTTTGTATGGTGGAAGACTCGTCCCACGACATGATGACGGTTGTTGGAGAAAGCTCCTGTCCCTGTGCCCTTGAGCAAGATGTCAAACAGCAAATGGCTCCTGAAGCTGTGTTTTGGTGTGTAAATGTCTCTTCTTGAGCGAGCGAGCGAGTGAGTGACAGACGGAGGGGCTCAATTTCATTGACAAACTTCATTCACAGGTTTTTCTGCTTTTGTTGAAGAACTGAGGCAGCTTTGACTTGTCAAAGTCAGTTAATGTCGGTGTGTTTGGCTGAGTGTGTTCGTAGACTCTTAGGCCGGTAATAAACAGCACTATTCATCCTGTAAACACGCGAAACGGTTGAAAACAACCTGTGAACTATGACAAAATCAACATTGCCGTTATGTAATGAGAGGAGCTTCGATTCCAGGGAGTGTTTTATGTCTCACCCAAATCTGGGTTTTGAACCAACACCTGCCTGAATGAAGGCAGGTCCCAGCCTCTACGCTGTTAGCCTCTACGCTGTTAGCCTCACAGCTGTGCTGTGTGGTTATACTTTTATTATTCATTACTATATTAGCATTAACAGACCTAGCCAGCTCAGTGGGTAATCAATGATTAAATGGAAGGTCAGAGGGCTCTGACTCTAGGCTCCAGGTTATGCTGTCATGTAGTGATCTGTTTCTACTTTCACGCTGTGCTAATATCTCAGATTGGAGAGTTTTGGATATGTACTGTTTGAAAGATTGTAGTGTTAAAACCAGTGACACCCTGTATGGCCCCTTAGGCCAGTAAGCCCAGTTCACTTGATCCCAAATTGTGGCGTGTGGCATTACTTGGTGCTTCGTGTGGTAACTATACAATATGTACAAGCACATCTTTGTGTTGATGAGACGTTGCAGTTGCTTTATTATAGCGTTATTTAGTCGTGCTTTGTCACTTTAGAGAAAGTGTACGGCGGTTGTTTCTGTCATCAATCTGGTGTGATCGCAGTTTACATTGTGCACTTTGCTAAATTATGTTACCATGGCGAATTGTTGTTTTAAAGACTTTACTGCACTTCAGCTAATGGGAACTCAGGGGCTACTTTAATTTAGCCTATGCAGAGTCCACACATCATCCTTAAAGTGTAACTCAAGACACTGCCTGTATTCAAAGACACTCAAAGGAAACTCCAGCGGAGGATCTGAAGATGATGATATTAAACATAATCTTTCACATTTTTGTGCTTTCGTAATGAGTTGGTAGTTTGTTTGATTGCGCAACACCCTGCTGTTGCCATTGCTAAACGTAGTTTGTCAGAGGGGTTTATTTTTGTGATTGCCTAAATTGAGTTTGCGTGGTGTTAAACCTTTAAGGCTGGCCTGGCGGGGCAGCATGCTAACCCCTGTCACGAACGCTCTTCACATGCAACACACATTGACAAGAAAGACCTTGGATTAGCTCTGGTGTCCATGGTGTGGCCCTCCCGATCCTCCAGGGCACAATGTGTAAATCCACAGTAAATGGCTGTGACCATTTTCAAGTACTGCTGCTGATGCGAGCGGCTGCCATTGTGTGCTCAATAGTCTGCCTCTGAAAGACGTGCGCAGCAGCGCGGCTTTTGCTTAAATGTAACCGGGCTTCCATTGCCCTGCTTCTATTCACTGTTGCTTCTGTTCAATAACATCAAAAATGGGACAACGAGCCTGTTGGAAATGCGAAACGATAATAATCCCCCTCTGAAATGGAAAAAGGGTCTTTTTGATTTTCCAAGATGTTTTACGATGCAAAAAAGGAGTTAATGGCCAAAATAGGAAGATGAACACATACTGGATAACTTAGTCTGGCTCTGCGTTGAACATTTGTGATGACTGTTTCCACTGCTGACAGTGTCTAACGGCCATTGTGGTCTGTCTCCTGATGAGTGTGCACGGCACCAAAAGGTAAATGAGCAGCAGCTGCCTTTTATGGGATATCACTTCCTCTTTGCTCTTTTTGATATCTGTGTTGTACTATTTTCTTTAGATTTGTAAACTGTGTTTCCTCCTGATTACTGCTCATCCATCCATCCACCCATCCATCCCCCCCCAAACCAACCATCCACCCAACCATCCATCCCCCCCTAAACCATCCATCCATCTCCCAAACCATCCATCCCCTCAACCACCCACCCATCCATCCCCCAAACCATCCATCCTTCCTTCCTTCCATCCATCCATCCTTCCTTCCTTGCTTGCTTCCTTCCATCCATCCATCTCCCAAACAATCCATCCTTCCTTCCTTCCATCCATCCATCCTTCATTGCTTCATCCATCCATCCATCCATCCATCCATCCATCCATCCCCCAAATCGTCTGTCTGTCTGTCCGTCTGTCTGTCCGTCCAAAAGTGGCCCAAGCAGCAGATCTTACAGGGTCCTAGGTCATGAACTGTGGTGAACCATAGTGAGTTTTGTACTTTGTAAATTTTCTATACATTTAAGGGCTGTCTCTGCAGCAGGTTTAAGCCTTTTAATACCCTCTGTTGCTTATCAGAGGATTTTGGTTATATACCATATCCGTGTGCTACTGTTATATACCGGTGGACTCAAAATATACAAATTGTATTTCTGAGTCAGCAGCAAAGAAATGCTGAGTCAGCGGAGACTCATTTCCAGGACTCAGTGGTTCAGTGAGGTACTTTATGGTCTGCGTTAGAAAAGTACAAGCTGACATGGCTTACGTCTCCATTGGTGACAGCTCGGTCACGTGGCACTGCCATGATGGTAGCGTGACAACAGTGTAGCATCATTGGTCACCAGGAAATCCAGCTCACTCCGAAATGGACTGAATGCATTAAACAGAACCACGCTGGATCCCGTCCCTCGGCTCAGAGGGGATCGGCAGGATGGGCGATCTCAATCATCTGTCTCATCTTTCAGCTCTGTGTTGACATGAAGCTGCTCTTTGGTACTTTATGAAATTATTTATGGATTTTTTTAGGTATGCGCAGTTTCTGTTTTCCCCCATTAAAGAAGGCGTCTTCTAGGCTGATACAATTGACGTCACATCTCCGTATTTTCTTGAAAAACGTTATTTTTCAAGAGTCCAGCACTTCACGTCGGCATCAACGCACGCATTTTTCCCATCCTCTCTCTTGACGAGCAAGATGGGAACATAAATGTTATAGAGCGCATGTAAATAAGCAAAGCTGTTTCTGGAGTGGGAGAGTAAGCCGCTGTTGTTGCCATGGTGAAGCCTAGTCTCCACTTTCCAATGATGATGGATTTGCTATTATTATGCCAGATGTGCTTAACTCGGTGTCAACATGTACAGACTTGTAGCAACTACATCAACCCTGAATTTCTCTATTTGTTCTCATTTAGTCTATTTCACTTTCCGTTTGTCATGAACAAAAGAGAGATAATGACTCGTTAAGTGCAGAAAGGCGTTTTTCAGCGAGTACACCATGAATTGTTTTTATTCCGGTTTTCCAATGATTTCCAGCAGCAGGTGGCTGTGCGATAGTCCAGACAAAGACGAGCCCCCGCTGTCATTCACCTGCTTCTTCCTGGCAGCGTCTACAGTCGGACGTTTGCTGGATTGACAGCGGCAGGAATTACTGCCCCCCCCCCCTTTTTTTTTTTAAAAAGAAAATCTATTTTCCCATTTACTACGATTGACTGAAATGTGAAAAAGGATTTCTTGAAAACTTGTGATTTCATGGTGATCGTTCCTTAATTAGTATTTAAATAGGAAGAGAATCTGAGGGAATGTTTGGATCCAGTCTGGCTCCTCTTGGAGTCACTTCTGATGCTCTACCACACTCGGCGCTTGCAGCGTGATTTAAAGGTCACTGGTCAGTGAAAGCAATTAGACCTCCGTGTCCTGCGGTCAGTGAACCTGGAACAATCCACCGCTCATATGTTGCATATTTTCTTTTCAGAGGCGGGAGTCATGGCCAAGCTGTCGTCCTCCCAGCAGAGCTCAACCTGCCAAATTTTCGACCAATTCCTGTTAGTTTCATAGACAGATTACATGACCCAGCTCTCTACCAGAACCCTGACCATCCCATCCCAAATAACTCCCTAACCTGGTTCTGACCTCAGCCTTAAAACCATGTTTGAACAGTCAAACATTCTTTTAAGGTTGTGGGGCCCAGCAAAATGGTCCCAGTTCACAAACGTGGCCCCACTTTGCCTGTAGAATGAGCATTCTGCTCAATATCGAGTATATGTGAACACACACACACACACACACACACACACACACACACACACACACACACACACACACATACACACACACACACACAAAAGACTAAAGAACAGGCAGGAAACAATCTGGCATTCTTCACTTCCTTTCTCAGTGCCTCCTGACTTCCTATAGGTGTGTTTCAGCCTCCAGAGAGGTCACACACATTTACTACTATAGAAAGAAAATCATTCAGTGTGTTGGGGAACAGGCAGTGGGAGGAAAGCTGTTGTTTGTGCAGTTTGTCATGCTTTTTTTTTAGTTAGCACAGCAAATTTATTCATCTTCACCCATCGGTGAAGCACATTAATCACATTAACAAGGCAATTAAAAGAATGCTGGAGACAAAAGTCAAAACAGACTTGAATCTCTCTGTGTGTGAGATGGTGTGCAGGAGGCTCTTCAGCAATTCTGTTCACACACACAACCTTTTTAGTAGGTTTTCTGGAACATTATTAGATTTGTAGATCTGGATGTTGGAAATTTGTGGTGCAGATTTCCATTCTTATCTGTCGAGCTCACAGATCTGTTGGCGAAAGAGGAGTAGTTGAGATTTGTTAAAAAAATGGGTGGTGAAAAGATTTCAAACGGCGCCACTGAGATGTTTTCCTCAGTCCAGAGTTTCAAAGACTCATACATGTTCTTTTCAAGACTGTGAAAAATGAAATGAGGTGCACCGGTGCTGTTAGACCCGACCGTTCGCCCTATCAAATACCAATGTTATCAGATTTTAGACCCCGTCTGTTGCTGCAGTACTGTAGACTGGTACTGTAGCAGCACATTTATTTGAAAGGCTTCAGACTTTTCCATAAGCTATTTCAAAAGAGGATTAGGGCCACTTGTAAAAAAAAAAGAAAAAAAAAGAAAAGAAAACTACTCCATTTTCCCCCCACAAAATACCTGGAAATGTCCAAAAGGAATCATTTTGTTTTCATCTGTGTCCAAAAACACTGCAAATAAAGAAGGTTTGAAATGTCGTCGACAGCAAAGTTCAGAGTTTGCAGCCTGTTCTGAATAGACTTCACACGTTTTAAAAGAGCTACTGTTGGTGATTGTGGCTGATGACATCAGGCAAACAGCTTTCTACGAGCCGGGAATGTAAAAGAAGAGTAAAGGCTTCTCTGCTTTAAATGGCACAGTAATTCCCTTTAATGCAAAATAGCTGATAAGCACATATTTTCCACAGCTGTGAGATAAAATCGTGACACATTGAAAACACCAGCCCATCCCAGTATTTTCTCTGTGCTCCAGTGCAGCTTTCTTACTCTGACTCTAGCGCCGTGTGTTTGAGAAGCAATAGAGAGAGAGAGCGCAATTTCAGACACAGCAAAACAGTATCACAATAACATTATCAGATACTAATTCCATTTACCATGGAGGGGCAGATGTGTTTCCTGTTAGCCTATTACATTTGGTGCACAGGGAGGTGAGGAAATCTTGGTGGCGGGGGTTATTTAGGTCTGAAAGGGGTCGAGGCTCACCGGGAACCCTGACTGGAAATTTGCCCCATGTGACAGCCCTAAAATCACAGATTCGTTGAGAGTAGCTTTGAAATCAGGTCGCTCATATGACAACGAAGGGAAAATGCCCCCCCCCCCCCCCCCCCCCCCCCCCCGATACCACATATATAATAACCACAGCATTTAAAGGGAGGTAAGAGCTGCCTAAAATGATGATCAGGGGCTGAACATTGGTTCATGAATGGTGGGGTTTGTGTTTTATGTTTCTTAAAGTCTGAAGATGCAAGACCTCCAAAACCTGTTTACACAGCTAAGCTGATTAGAAGTGAGATGGAATAGAGAGGCTCTGGAAAGACGGTGCTGTCCTCTCTGTAACGCTTCTGCTACCTTTGCTGAACAGGGTGACATAAATTACATAATGTGTGTCCTTCAGCAACAGTCGGCGAGGCTTTCCAAATCAACATCAGAGTATATTAACCTTTTTACATGGACATTTTGTCTTCCATGATGTCAGAGGCCTGATTTTTATTTATTTTATATCAGGTTAGGTGGAAGCTCAATTGTAATGCAGTTGTAGTAACCAAGGCTTGTAGACGATTGCCTGCTAGAATCCCCTGCAGGGTCTCTTATATTTGAAAGGCACACTTAGGCCAGCCAGCGTGATGTCACCAGTAACCAACTCATATGATTGGGGACAAGTCTTGTCTGATCCCCAAGGAGCAGCTGTGTGTGAGAGGAGGTATAAAATAGCCAAGTCAGCCATTAGCGGACCATTGAATCCAGACAGAAGTACTGGGAGCAGTGTGTGCAAACCACCGAGGGCAGCAGGTTGACTTCTCAGAAGTGAACTTCTCAACTGGACTCTCTGGAAGGACAATGGGACACTCTGCTGTCTCCCCATGCTATTGGAGCTCAGTGGTCGGTGTCTCACCGCATAGTATGCATGAGTACAACAATTAAATACTTCAATCAAAATGGGGGGGGAAAACGACATGGTTCACTGAAGGAGCCTTAAAATGGTTGTGATAAAATAAGTATGGTTTTGTGCACTCTGATCCTCCGAAGGACAGACAGGTTTTGATTGCTGGAGTTTACCGCTTCTACGTTTTGTTATTCACTCATTCGTCCCCTTGGATGACCCCGTGGGTTCGATTATTTTCCTTTTAGTGGGTGATTTGTTTCCATCCTGGGGGCTCCTACAATTGGAGTTCCCTTAAATCACCAATATAATAGGAGTCATATTTAGTTTGAGCTGTTAAGGGTCTTTCTGTGGCGGTAAAGCGGCGACTCTTTTATTGCTGCATTCCTGGCTGTGGCTCGGTGACTTCACCATGACCCCTGTGACCATTTTTAGGAATTAGAAGCTGTAAATTGAAAATGGATGGATGAATGACTTCTACACACACACACGCACACACACACACCAGACGGATGGTGGGACGGATGAAATCTCAGTCCTGTTTGAGAAATTCTATCTGCCACATCGGTTTCCCCAGCTGTCCATTGTCCACATACTCGGGGGTCTGCCTTTCCTCACTCTGCCCCCCACATCACTCCAGCAGACTAATTAACTAATGTGCCGATCTGTCAATGCCTCTTTGTGCTCCTGTGTGTGATCTTCTACCGTCTCATTAAACACAGTCAGTGGGGGCCAAACTGAACGCTTTCCTCAACGCGGCAGATCACATGCGCTGCAACTGAGATCCATGTTTTTATACTTTGGCAACGTGAGCTTCTCATGGTTTAATCACACCAAGATTCCCCGCGTTCTTCACCACATACTTCAAAGGGAAGTGTAGGCATCCACCTTTTTCAGAAGTTCTGCTTTGTTTATGGAATCGCACACTGACACCATAATTAGTGAGACTAGCTCATTTGTTGGTGATGACATAAGAGTACGGTAATGTGTGGTTTCAGCATCATACTGCTGAAACCACACATTACTCTTCAATTAGGTCTTTCAAAGGCCTTTTCCCTTCATCTAAACTAAACAAACATTCTAAATTAGGGATTTGGATACCGGTGGTGTTACCCAGCCTCTAATATATAAAATAAACATATCCAAACACCCACCAGGGCTTCCACAGTCTGGTGTCCGTCCGTCTCTGGCGATGATCAAAATATCCGCCCACTTTAGGTTTCTGTAGGTCAGGGGTGCTCATTACGTCTATCGCGATCTACCGGTCGATCGCGGCGTGACATTAAAAAATATCAGCCTATCGTTCATCCCGTCACTTGATTGATATACAGGGCAGCCAGTTAGATGACAACTGAATTTTGACCTTTAGGTCACCGCTCATGCGCAAACAACGGGCTAAGCGCTAAGCTAATCAGTGAATTACCTCTGATTTTAAGCCAATGCTAAAACTTATGGTCATCAAAATGAATGAGGGAGCGGGACCAAGTAAGAAGACAAAAACATATCACTTTCATATAGGCCAGTGCAAACATCTACTTTCTACATGAAGATTATTAAGTCCAAATACCGTTCCACCATGACTGATGAACATCTGGAAGTGTGCTTGAGGCTGGTTATCAGCAGCTACTGTCCGGACGATGCATCCCTGGCTGATCCAATTCAGTGCAAGTCGTCAAAGTAAACTCAGGCAATTACAAAAAAATGTTAATAGTTATTTATTATGTGTGTTTTGCAATATTGGCTCATTCAGTTATCCAAGGTACATCAACATACACTCACCGGCCACTTTATTAGGTACACCATGCTAGTAACGGGTTGGACCCCCTTTTGCCTTCAGAACTGCCTCAATTCTTCGTGGCATAGATTCAACAAGGTGCTGGAAGCATTCCTCAGAGAGTTTGGTCCATATTGACATGATGGCATCACACAGTTGCCGCAGATTTGTCGGCTGCACATCCATGATGCGAATCTCCCGTTCCACCACATCCCAAAGATGCTCTATTGGATTGAGATCTGGTGACTGTGGAGGCCATTTGAGTACAGTGAACTCATTGTCACATTGTACATACAAAGAATCCTCATACATTTGAAAAATAAGTCGATGTTTTGCATTTTTGTGGTGGGTAGATCATTTTGACTAATGCTGAAAAAGTGTGAGCACCCCTGCTCTAGGTGTTGCTGCTCTGTCCTTACTTTTTACTGACAGGACAATGTGGGAGATAAGCTTGGCCAAATATTGGACTTGTCCTAGTCACATGATCAAGACACAGCTAGGCCAGATGTTTCCGTCGGATCCTCAGATATTAACCTGAATTTTAACCTTACAACAAATATTTGTGGTGGAGAAAAAGAACATTTTGTTCCACTTTCCTCTGTACTGCATTAGATTGCCCATATTTTTGCAACATAGTCACTTCTTTCACTTGAGCAGCAAGACATGAGTCATGACTAGAAGCACTATTTTGGATTGTAAACCAGGAGAGACTCTGGGGTCATTTCCTGCAATAGATTTGGACCGGGTCAGCTCTCAAACGAGGAATGTTGTGCATTTTGTATCGGTTTCTAACGCTCCCCTGTCAGATTCTAAAGTTGTAATCATTCACAGAATTGTTGGCAACCGTGGTTGTTATGCAAGTCGGTCTAAATAAAATGGCTTATGGTCTTAGACACATGTCAAGACAAAACAGACTTGTGTGACTCATGTTCTTATATGTGTCTACTGTGTAGCTGCTGGAGGCTTTGCAGATATTCTATTAATAGTGTTTTAACGCTTCTTCACACCAAGTGGGATGTGCTGAGGACAAGTCTGTTATAAAGCCAGGAAAAGATGTGTTTCAGTAATGTGTAAGCACGTGAGTCAGGGCGCTATGGGCGTGCTAGACCACAACAACACCAGCCAGGTCTTGTGTGGTGAAGGTCAGGATGGAACGACAGAACAAGCACCATGTGGAGTTGATGATTTTTTGGGGGGAAATGCAATAGATTGTAATTGAGCTGTCCGTCAAACATGGAGTCAGAAGAAATGGTGAAATGTTCCCACCCCGCTCTGTGTTACATGAGACAGCTTTTTCAGAGTGTCGGTGAAAGGCCAGGTGAAGACAGATCAATAGCTGCATCTGCAACACACACACACACACACACACACGCGCACGCACGCACAATAGTCAGAATAATTTTGTTTGGGACCCTCTAATATTGTTTTCAACTTGGTCTTGGTTCAGGTTAAATAATTGGAATAATTGTTTTTTCCTGCTAGTCTCCATTCATTTTATAAAATGTCTTATGGTCCCATTTAGCTGCACGTGTTCAGCTTCTACAAATTTACCAATTCTGTCTTTTTTCCCTCTTTTTCTCTCCAGTCATGTCAGAGTGAAGCCGACACCCCATCAAACCTGCATCCAGCACTTCTTTCCTCCTCCTCCTCCTCCTCCTCCTCCCCCTTCCTTTCCTCTTTTATCCCTCTGTTCTCTTCTCCTCTTTCTTCTCTCTTTATCCACAATGATTCCCTCGGCCTCTTCCCTGGCTCCCCTTCTCTCTCTCCTCCCTCTCCTTCTCTTCTCCTCCCCCATCCTCTCAGCCCCGGCGGCTCCCCCCTCCCCCTCTGTGATGTCAGGCAGGGTGGTGTACAAAACCTTCGATACCTCTCTCACCCACCTGACGGTCCACCGGAAGACCGGCGAGGTGTTTGTTGGCGCCGTCAACCGTGTGCTCAAGCTATCGGCGAATCTGACGGAGCTGAGGAGTCACATGACCGGGCCTGTGGAAGACAATGCCAAGTGTTACCCTCCGCCCAGCGTCAGGGCCTGCGCTCACCGGTTTGTGTTACCTGTACACCTGTTGCCAATACCCCCCTACCCGAATCACCTCATATCTGGACTCACCTGTCTGTCGTTCACCTGGGAGCATGCTTGATGATCTTTTTTATACCGACTGACCCGTCTTACAGCCCATCTGTCTCTGTCCCCAGATTGGAGTGGTCAGACAATGTGAACAAGCTCCTGCTGGTGGATTACACTGGGAACAGACTAGTGGCGTGCGGTTCGATCTGGCAGGGCGTTTGTCAGTTCCTTAGACTGGAGGATCTCTTCAAACTGGGAGAGCCGCATCATCGAAAAGAGCACTACCTGTCTGGAGCCCGAGAGGCTGATGGGATGGCAGGTAAGCTGCAATGTGACTTAAAAAATACTGAAGACAAGTTGACAAAAGCTCAGCATGTTGGGAACTGGGCTGGGAAGCGGAAGGTTCTGGGTTCGAGCGCCAGTTCAGACAAAACCGGGAAGGTGTTCTGGTAGTAGGGGAAGGTACCAGTACACCTTCAGAGCACTGCCAAGGTACCCTTGAGCAAGGCACAAAACCCCCAAACGCTTATACAGGGCCCAGGAACTGACCCTGAAAGGGATAAAGTGGTTAAGACGATGAGATGAGAAGTTGACCAAAGCAATTGAGCGATGAGCAAAAATCGTTTTATTGTCTCAGTTTTTCGATGAGGCGTGTAGCGGCTGTTTTAAACAGTGCCTGATAAAACATTCTTCCTTAAAACCTGCTTTGAAATAAGCGGTTTTGAGTTTTTGCTTGGACGCAAGACTGGACTTTTAGTCCCCGGCATGGCTGATTTCAAACGATGCTTTTGTCGGCTCTTGTGATTTGTCTGTCAGCAGCTGCCAGCAATTTTTCTGTTTTCCATGACCACTGTCTCCCTTCTGGGGTCGCTGGGGGGGAGGGTGCTGGAGCCTATCCCAGCTGCACACGAGTGACGGCAGGATACACCTCCGGATGAGGCGCCAGCTCATTACAGATGCCAACAGTTTATTATACAGATATATATAAAACAACAACTGCAGAGACTGGCAGGACAAGGCTGCCGATTAGTCATATTTACGCTTGTCAACACTCATTACCTCCTACCAGATCGCCACACCGGCAGCATGTTGGGCTGATTTGGACGCTCGGTGTCGCTTATGAGAGTCAATGACAAATTATTGATTTTCTTTTATTTTGTCTTTACATCAACCTTCAATGCTGTGCACCAACAGGACAGGTTATCAAGGAAAATCAGTGTAGCGCGGTTACAGGCATTGTGTAGCTCCTCACATGTTGAATGCTTAACTAAACAAATCGGTCTACAAATAATGAATGGAAATATGAGCTGTCAGCCTTTAACAATGCTGCCGTTTTTATCTTCGGTATATTGAACTGTATGTTCTTCCTGAGGAAATGGAGTGTTTATGCGAACAGTGGGTGCAATATAATGCATACTAAAGTACACTCTGTAGCACTCCATCAGGTCATTCTGTCATTGGGAAGCATGGATCATTTTAATGTAGTTGTTTGTCTAATTTCTGTGTGATTTCTAAGCGTCCAGCTCACAAAATGTTCAGAGCAAACTATTTTCCCATCTTGTAATGAGACTGAACGTCAGCTGCCTCTTCACAAGGGAGAGAAAAGAATGCCTCCATATTATGAAGCTGCAGTCTACCAGCCACGCCACTCGCTCTCGTTTATGCCGTTTCTAAAGCCCGTTGTGTGTTGCTGCTGTGTCATTGGTTGTCATTGTTCCTGTTTGGAATAATTTGCCAAACACAACAGAAAGCCAGTCGGTGAACGGCTCCCCCCGAATTGTAATTGAACAATCTGAAATCCATAAACACGAATGTTGCCCCAGATAACTTTTAAATTCCGACCATAAAACACCCACAGTTGAGGCACGTTCAAAATCCAGCTTGAATGTGGCAGCTTGTTAACTCAGCACAGAGGGTATTTTGAATATAGGATGGAGCTTTGACGGCCTCGCTCCAACTTTATGGCAAGTCTTTATCGCCAGAACTGTTTTGGTGAGTTTGCTTCCTCCGTTCCGCGCAGGTGTGGTCGTAGGAGAGGATGACTGGACAAGTGACCCCAAGAGTAAGAAACCGGAGAGGAGCGGCAGTCGCCTCTTCATCGGGGCTGCCATCGATGGAAAGTCTGAATATTTTCCAACGCTGTCCAGCAGGAAGCTTGTGGCAGATGAGGAGAGCGTGAATATGTTCTCACTGGTCTACCAGGACGAGTTTGTCTCCTCACAGATCAAGATCCCCTCGGACACGCTGTCCCTGTACCCAGCCTTCGACATCTACTACGTGTACGGCTTCTCCAGCCGCACCTACGTCTACTTTTTAACTCTGCAGCTGGACACACAGCTGACACAAATGGACGCTGGCGGGGAGAAGTTCTTCACTTCAAAGATTGTCAGAATGTGTTCCAATGACACGGATTTCTACTCGTACGTGGAGTTTCCTCTGGGCTGCACCAAAGACGGCGTGGAGTACCGCCTGGTTCAGGCTGCATACAAACAGAAACCAGGACGGCGGCTGGCCCAGGCGCTCGGCCTGTCTGAGGAGGACGACGTCCTCTTTGTCATCTTCTCGCAGGTGAAGCACCTTCGCATTTCCTCTTTATACACCTTCTCTTTCCTGGATCCACTTCAGAACTGTATGAATTCACTAAAATGTTACTGTAGTTTGTTACTGTGGTTAAATAAAGTTTAAAAAGTCCTTTATCTGAAAACACTACACTCACTGGCAACTCTATTAGGGTCCACATTGCTGTTCTCTCTGCCGTTACCTTTCAAATGTAGCATCTGAAACGTTTTACCAAAGTTTTGTCTCTTCCTGACTGTTTGTTCCTGATCTCAGGGGCAGAAGAATCGGTCCAACCCTCCCAGAGAGACTGTCCTCTGCCTGTTTACCCTCCATGACATTAACCTAGCCATGAGAGAGAGGATCCGTTCCTGCTATCGTGGTGAAGGCCGGCTGTCATTGCCATGGTTACTCAACAAGGAGCTGCCCTGCATTCACACGGTGAGAAATAGGATTGAACCTTAGTTAGACAGGTCAGGCCAATCTTCTTTAGGCCTCGCGTAACGTTTGTTTGTTTGTGCTCACGTAGCCAAGGGCATGTGACTCCTAAACGGCAGAGTCTGCGTGAGCGGCCCTTCCTGTCGGTACGATAGTACGATAAGTGTTGGAGACCTGTTTCTGGTTGAGAGGTGAAAAGGAAAAGTAGTCGCTCCTTCTTTCTCCCTTTTCTCAGGTCTTTGTTTCTTGCCCTTTGAGAGTCTTCTACATCATCTGCCAGAGGCTGCCTGCAGGCGACCACGTGCGCGCGCACGCACGCGCGTGCACGCCCACACATGCACACCTCCACAGATGGAGAGCGCTGGTTTCTGTAAAATTCCAGCAAAAAAGAAAGAATTAATGTCTCAGGTTGTGGTGGGTTATTCTGGGTCACTGGGGTTGGGGGGTTGATTATTCATTGAGAATGGCCTGCACTGGTAACCATGGGAACCCTGCAGGGAAATATGCCAGGGCCTGAGTAGGTCTAGGGGACAGGCTGGGCTGTTACCAACCATCTAACTGATAGCCCATGTTACTGTAGTGTGTGTGTGTATTGCAGGCATTGACAAAGGAGCAGAGACTTTCTGGTGACTCGTGACCCCCCCCCCCCCCCACACACACACACACACACACCTTCTATCATAAACAGCAGGGAGCGGGTGAGCTCGCTAATGTTTAGTTCAGTGCTCATGTAACGATATTAGCCCAGGCAGCATTAATCTAAAGGGACTTTTGTGACGTTTAGTCTGTGGGTGTATGGATGCAGGCAGGAGAGCGGCTTGTCTGTGGACACACACTTCATAATTCCCTTCTCTGTAAAGCTCAGAATAACTCGGGCGTCGCATCAGAGGGTGTTGCAACACTCCACATTTCACAGACTTTCGATATCCTCCCGTCCACCTTTTCCCAAGATGGTGACAGATGAAACAAACATCTTCTGCCTTTTCATTTCTATATTCAGTTTTCCTTTAATTTGCTTTATATTATTAGCCTGTTGTATTACCTGGCAGCTGAGTGCTTCCAGAACTTTAGCTGAACAACCTAAATCATTCTTTTAAAAAGCGGTATTAGTTTTTTGCCTTCCCGTGGACTCACCACCTGCAGGAGGGGCCGAGGGGGTCGGGTGCATTGTGTGTTCTCTTTTCGCTCAACTAAATCAGGAGGACAAAGAAAGGCGATTTTGTTGATCAGTAATGGTATATCCATTTGCTGTATACAGTACGTTTACCACGGACGCTGCGTGCACTTACATTTTGAAGTGTTGTGCTGACAGAAAACAAGGCTGACCTTCAGATCATCATGTAACCTGTTGCTGTAATACCACCAGCTCAGTAATGGCTGATAAAACATGCTTCTGTGAGTACTGCAGCCCTATTTAGAGGACTTGAAGCAGCCCTCAACAAAAGTTGACTCTTAATTAGTGTCGCTGAGTGAGATGAGCCGAGTCCTCCTAAGTGTAGTCCAACATGCGTGGTGCCGTGTTGCTGCCGTGACGTACTGGGGCTTTAACCCACTGATGACAGGGTGGGAACCATCTCCCGTATGTGCTTTTATGCGCGTGGACCCTGTAATAAACCAACCCCACCTTGTTTCTGTACTGTGGACTGCAGAGATGATTGTAAGGATGCTCAATAGAATTTTATTTTTAACACAGCATCTTATGAAAATCAGAAGCGCTAATGAAAATGTTTTGCATGTTAAAAGTCTCCTTTCACCTGTTTGCACTCACATCCAGGGAGTGGAGAGTCCGGGCCAGCAGCTCCTCGTCTGAGCACAGAATTATTATTAACACAGCATCACGTTTAGTCCCTTCAGTAGATCTACGAATTAGATCAGTAGATCTATTATATACACGTGCTACTTTTGTTTTACAAGTGTACTAGTTATGGCTCTTTATCTTGAAACTACAGAAAGCACCTTCACCTAATCACATCAGTGATTCCATAACCGCTCTGACTTTTCTCCTCACCTCGAAGAGGAATGTCCTTGAGTCTATGTTTTTCTGTGTAAAGTGGCGCCTCATCTGTGTTTATCTCTTTCTATTTATGGCTCTTTTGGGAGAAAACATCATTCTTGTGACTGTCAAGGTCTAGATTTAAACCAATAATACCAGGAACAGATGTCAGCTCACGAGTCAGTCACAGACACAGCGGAGGCACCATCAGCCGACGTCTTTAGGCTCATATAGGCACTTCTGGATAATTTAAGATGATCATCCTTTAGAATGAGCAAATGTGTTTGGGACGGTTGGCTAGCATTAGCCACAGTTAGCTAACCATGGTGATTTTATTTATAACTGACGTATAACTTCTACATGTTTTCCATTACTGGTTTCAAAGTAAATAAAGAAAACAGCAGTGCTGGATTATGTTCAGATTCTGTATAAACAGAAAGAAAATATCATTTTCTCATATGTCATTTTAACTCGGAAAGGAGGAGTTAAGAGGACATGTTTCAACACGTGTTTATCTGGGCATCATCAACATGGACTGATGATCTCTCCCTCTCCCACTGTCACAGCCAAAGAAGATCGGAGATGATTTCTGCGGTCTGGTGTTGAACCAGCCACTCGGAGGCCTGCGGGTTATTGAAGGAAACCCACTTTATGAGGACCGGACGGAGGGCATGGGCGCCGTGGCTGCATACACGTACGGAGAACACACGGTGGTGTTCGTCGGAACGCGCAGCGGACAACTGAAGAAGGTACGGTGACAACGGGGTTGCTTTAGGATGCTCTTCAGGCTAATGCTGAGTTACGGAAGAACTGTTTTACGTCACTGGCGAAAATGAAAAAACCGTGGGAGAAAAGTAGCCTGTGAGAGCCGCTGCAGAAAAGGCCTGATTATACAGTACGTTTGAGATGTTCATTTCCTCACTGGTACTTCCTAACTCAACACTGGTTACGATTTATTTTTAATTCCTACAGCTCCACCCAACTCGTGCACTTACAGAATGATATTTTTTCCAGTACAATAAGCCTATTTTTGCCATAAAATGTGGTCAGAAAGTTTTTTTTTTTTTTTTTTTTAAATTTAGGTTGCAACAAGCCAACAAATGGGTGCAGTATTCAACATTTCACATCACTCACGATGGTTATTTTCCTTATGTTTGCGTCAGGTTGTATTTTTATTTTGCGTTTTCTGCTTCCATCCGTACCACCGCCGTACATTGAACCGCAGTTGTTGTTATTAATGACGGCAGCGGTTCTGCACTCCTGTGCCGTAGTCCTGCGTGCTGCCGTGATTGGCGCGGGATCAGTCACTCTGACGCTCTCGACTCTTTCGTGTCGGGAAGCCTCACCTCACTTGACAGGAAGCTGCAGAGATGCCTGACAGAAGAACATCGCTGTTGGCAGCACAAAGTATCTGCTGTGTGTCTGGCAACAAAACCTGCTGTTTCTGCAGGACCGACTTTGGCCTCTGGAGAGACACGCGGAGCTGCACAGAGTACAAAACAGCACCAAAGAAAGGGGTTAAGTTTCCCATCAAACGCAGCATTGCTTGATTTTGAAAAGCATCAGATCGTAGCACAATAGTTGACGATTCCATTTAAAATGATGCGCAACGAGGGTCTTTGAAACTGTGTTTAAAGACCTTCACATTTAAAAGGCAACACTTTTCACGGGTTTCAATAAAATACAGCCACTTTGCGAAGGCCTAGAAATATTTGGACATTTATCCTAGCGTCTTTTTCAAGGGTCCACAAATAATTGGACAGTTGACTCTGAAAGCTGCATCTCCTCCTGGGATCGATGTTATCAATACAGCAAGTAGCTTTGTCCAGATCCAGTGTTTCAGCTCCCGATCCGATCCCGATACTGAATAAACACCCGATACCGATCTGATACAGTTTTGCCACGCTCACTTCAAGTTGGCCTTCATTAAAGCTATTAATTCCAAAGCAAAGGGAAGAAAGCCCACATCCAAGCTGTCGATACAGTTTTATTCAAGAGCTCAACTTATAAAGCGGAGATTTTGGGAGGTCGGTTGACTTTTAATAAGGTTAAATATTTTTTAAGTAAGCTTTACGATCTTCCTCGCTAATTTAGCTTGAGCTCCAATCTGATACTATTACAAAGGCTTGTATGGGGGACAATAGTTCAAAGGTCTGGGACTAAGTCCAGATGTGGTATTTGAACCTGGAAGCTGTTGCTGTGAGCCGACTACGTGCGCTCCAATCAGCTGGTTTATGGGATGTTTTTGTTGAAACCCCTGAATGAATTGGATTCCAGTTCAAATACAGTGTGGTGGGACGCTGGGATGCCGAGCCCAGACCACGAAGGTCGTGTCACTGTTCAAATGTTTCTGAGCCTTAACTGTGCGTCACCTCCCCAAGGCCGCAGAAACATTCCTCCACATCAGCAGCTAATAAAGGAACAAATGATCTCCTGCCACGTTGACCCCTCAGTCCTCTCCACTCTGCAGCCATGTGAGTGATGAATTTTAATTGCCCGAAGAAAAATACAAATGGGGGCTGTTCAGCCTTCTCACCTCTCCTCCTACACAGTTGCTGCCTTAATATTCACTGATGTGCGCAGCTTTTCTTCTGACAAATAACCTCCAAGAGCCACCGATGGGGGAGAGCAGAGGAGTAGCCTGAGGTGGTGTCTGTGTGTGGAACAGACTGGTGAGAGTGGCTCTGATTTGACTCCAGATGCTGCTGGAGAAAGTACATTTGGCTTATGCTTAGTACAGCTGCCGCCTCCTCTTCCTCCTTTTCCAGTGGTCTGTGATGGTAAAAGTGCCTTTTTGACCACCTTGAATGTTACAAATGAGCTGTACATTCAGCACTTCCTGGGCTGTTGCTCAGAAGGTGGCTCATTTTGGGGTGCTTTTGGTTTATTCCTTTAAAATCAGGCCTGTAAGGGTTCAGAAAGCAGCAGAGACTTTATTGTATGACTCTTAAATTCCAAAACCTCTTTGATAGGTGAATTCAGACGCACCAGAGGCAGTCAAGTTGTCATATTCAGGTCAACAAAGAGGAATGGATTAACATAAGGTACATAAATCCATGCCTGCTTTGTTTTCTGTGCCGTTCTAGGGACAGTTCTTAGATCAGCTATTCAGCCACGTGGATAGCGTTTCACAGATTTGTGCACTTTTGCAGTATCAACTATAAAGACGTCTGTATTTGGCTTGATATGCTGCAACGACTGTCACAATTATGAAAAGCTTCACGGCAACTAAATCTATTTTTTCACTTCAGCTGCTGACGCCTCGCTGCTGCGCTTGTGTCGGAGTAAACACGGACGCGTTCACGCCATCCGCCACAGCTGCTTTCTTATCCAGTCAGGGAAATTTACATGTCAGCTTCGAATGTTTGTGGTGTGGACCGAGGCCACAGCATGATGTCACAGCATGATGTCATGGCGTCTTAAGTGCAGCACCGTTACGGTGCAGTAATGGAGCCCACAGCAGCTGTCACTGGCTTCCTCGTGCATTATGTATCCTGCACACTTTTCCGTTTTTTTCCATTCATTCCCTTCCATTTTCTTGACCAACCTAAAGAGGGATGATCAACAAGGCCATCAGTTCGCTCCCCAACATTATATCAGTGTTTTCCTGTGATTCAGGATTGAAATCAGAGATTCCCCTGCTGCCACACACACTCCTAAATCTGATCTGTGCCCCTGTTTGTCCATCACATCTTATCATCCTCCCCGCATGACCGTTTACATCTCTTATTTGTCAGTTTTCCTTCCCTCTAAACACCTTTTTACTCCTTTGAGTAAAAGTAGTCATCTTTTAATCGGGTTATATATCTCTGGTTGTACTTTCAAGTTCAGACAGGGCCAATAATGACCCGAGTTTGGAAGGAACGGCTATTGAAACGGCTGATTGGCTGATGGAGAGGTTGATGTGAGCGAGGCTGCAGGAAGCTGGAGCCTGGATCTCCAGAGGATGGGTGCGTGTGTGTCATTCAGCAGTGCTCTGTTGTGCTTCCAAAACAAACAGGCCAAAGGGGCAGAAGGAGACACGCTACAGTGACTGCACCTCCCACCCCCCCCCCCCCCACCCCCCCCACACACACACCCTCTAGCACTGCTGGACTAAGTCTGCAGGCCGTGGGTGAGATTCGGGAGTCTTCTGGGTCAGTGTTCCGCTGTGACCTGCCAATTTACAGGACTCTTGCAGGTTCTTTATGGTAACAAAGTGTTCTAGCCTCCGAACGGAGCTCCGATGGGCTCGAGCAGAGAGAACATCTTCCATCGCCGTGATTTAAGGGGCAAGCTTTTGTGAAATGACGATATAATGAACACAGAAAAACGAGTGTGAGGGCTAATTATGTTTTCACTGCCCGCTTTTTTTTTGGAATAATTTTGTTTTAATGTCATGAAGAGGTTATCCGAAGTCAGAACTGGTGTTTGCGCAGTTCCACAGCAGAGTATCGGAGTATCGGCTGCTGCTACTGCTGCTCCAGCTGTCATGCAGCTGTGCATCTTTATGTCAAACTGTGAAAATTATGAACTTGTTTTGCATTTTCGTCACTCTGCAGATTTCCAAGAACCGGAAGCCTTTTCTGTCTTTATTCCAGAGTTTTTAAATTAAAATGAATACTTCTCCCCTTCTTTTTTCCATCCTCCATTAGCACAAAGTGAATTATTGGAGATGAGTCAACCAATCAGCTCTGGCATTCAGAGGGAACAGAGCCATTATAGGCTAATGAGACGACAGGGAATTGAGGGTTTTATTCTAATGACAGTAATGCGTGTTTGTAAGCGAGCAGTCTGCACCTGCTTCTCCTTTTTTCTAAACATCTTTTTTTTGTTCCAGCAGTCGGCTTGGAACATCCAGAGAGGGAAATTAATCTGTGGATTCACATTCATATCAGTGATGATTATTATTAGGAGCTGCCTGCACCTGCACCTCTCCGTCTTATTATAGAGCAGAACTCTGGCAACAGACCAGATCTCAGTTTCTGGGCGTCTTTAACAATAATCATGTGATTACTGACTTACTTGCACACTTGTGTCACTGAGAGACACCTGCGTTGATTCACCTGTGAGGAGAATCCTTATCCGCCTCGCCACAGGAGTTCCCTTTGGTATTTATGAGCTAAAGTCACAGATTGGTTCAGGTAAAGTGGCAGATTGACTGTTGTTCCAACCACTCTCGTGTCCCCTGGCAACTGTTCCCGTTTTTCTTTCTCTCTGTGGAGTTTTGATTGAAATGAAACCAAACTTTGTGGTTAATCTTTGCTGCAGGCTCACGGCCAGTTTGACGGTGCTCCCGGCTGACCACTGCCAGATTGCGGGTGAATGACACAGAGTTATTACCGAGTGCATTTGCGATGGCAGCAACACAGACGGCTACTGCCGTCTTTGTTGTGATTGGCTCTAAATTCGGGGATCCTCAACATTTCTCCCTGTGATATGGAGATATGATCGTATTTAGAGGTGTCGGCTCCGCTCGCTATAGACAGGAGCAACCTGTTCATGCATGAGTGTTTTTGAGATGCAGCCTGATGGCATTTTATATACATGGTCACACGTTTACATGTGGGCTCCACCCTCTCCGTGTTCACATGAGCAGAGCCAGATAAGGGCTTTCATTCCTTGAGTTATAACATTGAACTCACAGTTTAGAGTGAAAGTCATTGTCTTCTTCCTCTTTTCCACCATCCCCAGCTCCCACCCCAACCGCCACCTTTAGTGCGTTGTAAATGTGTAAATTGGATTAGCGACTTTACGATTCTTACGTTTGCACAGCGGTCAGCGTAGATCCCGGCTGGTTAAAGGTGAAGGTGGTTGGCTGATGATGGCCCCCAGAGCAGCGGCAGGATGTTGTCTCACAATGGTCTGCAGATCTGCCAGCAGGTGTTTATGGGAGCATGCTAACAGCAGCTGCTGTCACTCCTGTCTGTCTCTGCTCTGCTGATCAAATTTGTACAGAAGCCATATGCTCTCAACATTTGTATGTACAGATTTTACACATATGGAGTCATTTCTGAGACTCCAGCTCAGTCACCACGTGTCTGTTTATGGCAACTTCTGTTGTCGTGCGTGTTGCAAGGACAAACCTTAATCATTTGCTTCTCCCAAAAATAATTCCGCCACTGGAAGGGTGAAACAAACAAGGAAATTCAGTCTGCAGCAAAGCTTTTTTGTTTATCTGTCAGCTTCATTTTCCCTCTCTGACTTACTTTTGAATAAGTAGGCTGTTAAAATGGAAGGAGCCACACTTTCTTTTTTTCCTGGCGCAGTTCAGAATGTAATATAAACTGTTTCCCTTTGCATAGGTGCATAAATACTCCAATCACATGCACGCAATCACACACACACACACACACACACACACACAGGTTTCTCAGCCGTGTGTCTGCGCTGTCAGGACTCACCTTGGGAAATGACTTCATCTACTTTTCTCTCTGTCTGCTCTTTCATCTCACTCTCTCCACTGTCTCCTCTCATCATCCTTATCCCCTCCCACCCCACCTTCTTCTTGTTGACTGTGTTTTGCAGTGTAATCCATAGTTTCTCCCAAATGACATCTCTTGCTCGCTCACTCTCACTTTTCAAACCATCCTATGCGCTTTGTCTTCCATTGCACATGTACATAATATTCTGTGTGTGTGTGTGTGTGTGTGTGTGTGTGTATGCGTGTGTGTGTGTGTCTGTGTGTGTGTGTGTGTGTGTGTGTGTGTGTGAAGGCTGAGCCAGCAGACTCCTGCCACGCCCGATCTAAATCGGAAACAGTCTGAGTGAAGAGTCCGAGCCGACCTCGTGGTCCACTAACGTTTGTGTGTGAGCGGTGTTAGCGCAGCCCCTAAAACAAATATTTATTATTTACTACGTTTACACTTGTGCCGCCGCTGCTGTTTGCCATTTCATAAAACATGCAACAGTAAGCTTTTATACAACCACAAACCCAATCAATCAATTTTGAACTTAATCAGCAGCCAGACTGTTGCGCTGAAGCGGAGCTGACCAGCTCCGCTCTGCTGCAGCGTCACAGGAGCGCACGGCAGGATGTTAACGGTTAGCGCTGTTGCCGAGGGCGAAATTTAAGAAGTGCGGCTCTAAAAAATGGATCTCTAGACAAACACCTGCTGCCATTTTTAAAAACAACCGGGAGCACTTGATGGAGGGGTGCTGCACGCCCCCCCGCCACACACACACACACACACACTTGCAGTAACAGGGTTTTTCTGTTGCTACTGTGCTGTTAAAATTGCTATTGTTTACTGTGCAAAATATCTGTTTTAGCACCGTAATGTGCTGTAAAAAAAAAAACTACATAATGGCCTGGTTTTATTTAAAAAAAAAAAAAAAAAAAAGGCCAATTTTATTCATGGATGTCTTGGACAGTCAGCACATCATGACTCAAAACCTTAATAATTAAGGCTAAAATTCATGTCTGTGTGTTTGAGCTTGTTTTTTTCACTCTACTCTAAATTTCTCTCTACAAAGAGAAATTTATGACCCCCCCCCCCCCCCTCAAATATGATCATTTAACAGTGTTTTGCAGCGCTTATTTTAGTTATACAGCCGATTAAAACCAGCCAAGTTACCTGATCATTTCACTGGCAACAGCACAAGCGCCCATCTATCCCCAGCAGCACCCTGCGCTCGTGGCGACGGCTCACAGCCATCAGAATTCCCCTCACACTCAAAAACATGTGGCTTGTATAACATAGATGTCACACCGAGCAGCCATGAGGACAGAAACCCGGAAAAATGAGAAGTCAGCGGTGTTTGAGTGCAGTGTAGCTGTCAGATGACGGTATTAAAAACCAGTCAGAGGATTCTCTTTCCAGCGGCTGAGAGCTGCCCGTAACTCTCCATGCAGCGCAGAGACAGACGTGATCAGCATAGTGATCAGTAGCTCAGCTGAGCTGTGCGGAGCCAGGGAGGTGACGGTGGAGGGGAGGATGTGTGGAAAAACAAGGATGAGGATGAGCTGGGGAAAAGAGGAGGAGAAGAGAGGGCTTATATTTGATCCGCTGAGCACCTGAAACTGGGTCACATGAACAAAAGATGCCGTCTAATTTAAGATATACCCTGGCAATCGCTAGAATAAACCAGTTCAGACCCCTCAGCTGGAGTGTTGGACCTTAAAAATATGACATCATGATTGTTCATTCTGTTGTTAATTGCTGTGTCATTATCTTCACCTCCCAGGTCGCAGCAAACACCACAAAATTACCCTTCAGCCAGCTGTTGTGAGAATACAAAAGCACTACTTTGCTCTTTGTTTAGCCAATACAGTCACAGTACTAAAGAGGAGCCAGTTATTCTGGAGCCAGAAATGTGGATGGTGGGATAATCACGAGCTTAAACCAACTCCTGGAGACTCCTCCACAGGTTAGAAGACCAATCGCTTCGTGTTTGGTGGGAAAGAAAAAACGTAACAACAGAACGGGCTTTTAAGAGCAAGTGGGCGTTTGGCCTTTACTTTTGTGATAACCAGACCCTCGCGTTTTAGTTAAGTTTTACCCAGGATGCATTGGGCTTCCGACCAAGATGGATTTTAATTCATGTATATAAAACGAATGTTGCCAGGACGTCGGGTTCTGACAGCTTATCACAGGCCGGTCGTCTGGTGGGCACCACGCTGGTTGTATAATAGTCCACGTGCACTTTTTTCATACAACTCACCTGATTCTCCAGCTGGCACCAGCCTGACTGTAACCAAGACGGAAATTTGGAACTTTTCAGTCCAAGATGGTGCTCAGCTCATTAACAGTCTTTCCTCTAATTAACGTTTCCTCCGGCATCACAGCCTGATGTTCACAGAACACCCTGACCCACTTCACAGATCGCCCGCGCACGCGTGTGTGTGCACGCATGTTTTCTTGCCTCAAGTTTCATCATCCCCTCAAGTGAATGGCGTTTATTTCATACAGAAATTAATTGGCTCTCAGCCGTTCATCTTGGAATCAAAAAGCAGAGGTAACATTTAAAATTTCGGTTCCTGTTAAACTCGTCTGTTGCCGTTTGCGTTAACACAACCTGTGGTGAAGCCGTCAGGTTTCAGTCCGGTTCCCAACCTTTTCCATCTCTTTATTTTACTATAAATTCTTCGTGCTAATTTTATTGTTGCAGCCTTTTCTAATTCTGCTCTGATAATTGAATTAGAATGGAGGGGAAAACATCACGACTTGTCTGACCTAATAGGAATTTACCAAACCATTGAAAGCAGGTGACCAAGCAGAAAATGGAGGCTTTATTCTATTTTATTGACTGTAATCCACATCTCCACAAAGAAAGTAGAAAATCAAATGAATCCGACAGCAGCAGATACTTGGAACTGCTAACTTTAAGCTTTAGCTGGGAAAAACGTCATATTGGAAAGTCACATGACCTGAGGGTCAGCAAGGCACCAGCTCTGTTGACGGTTGAGCCAGAAATAAACCTGTGACTCCTGAGTGGTTTTTAAACTTTAACAAAGTAAAAAAAAAAAAGCACAAAGTGCGGCAAAAAGCTGAGGAAAGCTTTTCTTTTAGGATTCGTCGCTGCTGCGTTTAAGATGCGCAACAAGAAAAGTCGAGCGCTCTTTTTCTCTCTTTGGAACCGAGTTAGATCCAAGTTTTTCTCCTGAGAACCAGTGAAAATGGTGGTCGCCGCCGTGTTTAGTTTACTGAAACATTCCTGCCTCGGCTGCTCTTTGTCACTCTGATACAAACACAAGTCTTCAAACACAGTAAATCAGGAGATTTCTTGCCGTCACATAAGCGAGCTGTCAACACTTTGGGATTTGCTTCCACTGCAGTTAAATCAGGCTGGAGATGTTTTCCTGGGTCCATCTCTAGTCCAGTCCCATCCCCTTATATTCTACGCTTCTCTAACTCTGTTAAAATGACTATCTGGGCATCATTTGCGCTTGTGATCAGCAAATAGTTTCCAGGAAAACACACTCTCTGGCTCTGCTGCTTATTTATTTCCAGTATCATCCAGGATTCCTTTTGTGTACTTTCTGCTGTCTTAATCTGTTTTAGTCTCTCGTAACATCAATAGAAGACACTCTGAGAAAGTGCGATTGATTTTACTTGATTTCCAGCACACTTCATCTGCTGAGGGGAGCTGCGTCCACTCGTCTGTTCATTTCATTTTAAGATGACGAAAGGCAGCAGCCTGTTCCTTCAACAGATCAAGACAGATTCCACCAGTCAGTCCATCCACAACGCCTCACCGTCTGACTCAAGTGCATTTCAACCGGATTCTTCCGCTTTCAAAGCAGTTCATTAGTGCAAAGTGTGCTTCCCTTTAATTAAAACGATGTAAATATGAGTATTATACATTAATAGGCAGCATTCAGGACTTGAATCGGTATACTGAAATCAGGCGCTCTCGCGACGTTTTTAATACGCTCTCTGGTGGTGTTTATTTTTAAATCGGGTTTTTCCTTTTTCTCCATCCTCTTTTCCTTTTTTTGCTGTCCTCCACCATGGAGGATGGATAAAGTTGCATCAGCACAGCCCACACCAAAAATCACACACGGCAGAAAACACGATCTGCACCTAGTCAGATTAATTGTTATTCAGTTGCCAAGGAGATGATGGAAGAACGGGTAAATCTTTCAATTCTCCAAAGAAGCTTAAGATTATTTACACCTCTCTCTCTCTAGCTCTCTCTCGCTCTCTCGTATTCTCGTTTCCATCTTATTCCAACACATATTTAAAGGATTTGCCATTATATCATTAGCAATTGTTGTCATGGAGATGATAATTCTGACCCACCATAGAATTTGCTTTTGTCAGCCTTCTCAGAGCTGATGTCTTCAAACGTAGTGAATTAATCTGACAGTCCACCGATAAATAATGTAAATCAGTAGGGAGTGTTCTTATGCTCCCCCAGGATCTCTCAGACTCTTTTACAGCCCAAGGTCAAATTTGATGTAGCACAAGTATATAGTGCACGATGACGTAAGAGTCAACTGCAGATGCGTTGAATTGTGGGGCGGTTGGCCAAATCCATTTAAAGGAAGTAAGAAATGTGTCATAAGCATAAAAGTGAATGCATCTGGCCCTGTTCCCCTCTGCTCACAGGGCAGTAGTGCAGCGCCACTTCTGAGCATCTCAACTCTGGTTCTTTACTGATTATTGGTTTAGTTTCACAGCAGCACCGAGAGGAATAATGAGTTATTTTTCAGTGGGCAAAGGGAAGGAAGAGGAATCCATCATATTGATGGATGGCGGAGGGATGTCTGTTTAATGCAGGTGTAAACTGGTACAAACCTGTTGAAAGGCGACAGACTGGCCTTAACCACATTTTGGTGGCAGGTCTAAAGGGATCATGTCTCACACCACAGCCGGCACAAGCGCCCAGCTAAGGTTCACGTTTAAAGGAGCGAGGCCATAGAGGAGACGCCAAATGGTCAGCTCTTTATTTCCTTCTGTCTTTGTGACCCGCAGCAAAAGTGAACTCATAATTTAACCATATATGCAGTTTCTGAGACAAGAAGACATATTTGTCCCATTGCCTCATTCACCTCCTTTGTCCTTTGTCAGTTTATAGAGGGAGGGAGAGAGAGTGAGTGTGTGTGTGTGCGCGCATACCTCGGGGGTTAAAACCATTAGTAGGTAGTCTCTGTGTGGTGCATGAGTGTGTATTGGCAGGATGGGGAGGAACTAATAAGCTTAACTGCCTCCTCCCTGCCTGTTTCACCCTTCGCTGCCCTTCCTCCTCCCTCGGGCGCTAATAGCTAAACCGAACAGTATTTAGTGTTTGGATCAAGGAGGTGGATCTCTCAAATGGTCATTTTGATTTTTCAATTTCCCATTCATTCATATGTAATCCTCACGTATAATAGTGGCCACATGACCAGGGGCAGTAGTCATGGCGATGAAGAATACGAAACATGTGGAGATGAGGGCAATAGAAACGAAGCAAACCTTTCATTTGCAAGCCTGATTGTCTCAAGAAGCAGTGGAGGAGCAGGTGGACGGCATCAATGCCTCTGTAATCCAGGCATCATCACTGAACACAGCAACGTGGGGTCCACTGCCCCAGTGTGTGATTTAACAAGGTAGCTCATAAGTCTGCTCACTGCAGATTCATTGACGCTGGAGGAGGTATGGTAGGGGGCGTGGTTCCTGAGCGTCTGTGTAGAGGGTGCATGCAGCCGTGGTGGGTGATGGTACATTCTAACCATAGCTCTGCCCCAAAGCTAACCGTTCTTGCTCGTATTGCCCGGCTCAGAGAGGCCTGAGGGCTGGCCGGCCAGATGTTGGAAGTTGTCAGGAGGGTTTTAGTAGCTGGTCCTCCTCCCCTCCCTTGCTGCCTGTTGAAAACCCCCAGCTGTAGCCTGGCCTCCTGATTCCCAATGAGGCTTTTGGTAACGGTATTTCAATCAGGCCCCCCCCCACCCCTCATCCCCCCAGGCCTGAGTTACAGCTGAGATGGCCACAGATGGTTCCCAACAGGCCAAACGGAATCTCGAGCTGCGCTCGCTCCTTCTTAAGAGAGGAAACATGAGGAGGCTTTATAGACGGACACCAAGACAACTGGTGGATTAGCACCATTACCCACGCAGCCATAAAGAACTCTCACTGATCGCCCCAACAATTGGTGATTGCCCACCAACACAGGTGCTTCACAGAAGCCACGGACAGGAAACGACTTCTGGGAGAGATAAGCACTACCACCACCTGGACATATAGAGTGCCTAACGGGGGCAGAGATGGTCTCGAGACCATCACCCCACCCCCACAGACGCCCCCCAACACACACACACACACGCACACACACAAGCCTGTAACCAGCTGCTTGACATTCCAATGTAATTCAAAACCTCTGCGTAGTTTCGGTGCATGTAGCCGTATATGTGCGCACACATGCGATCGCCCAAATGAACAGTGGGAACCAAATAAAAAAACCTGTGCTCATTTGTCAGAAATGTATGAGCTGTTGCTTGTGTGTAATCAGACACGCTGAAAGCAGTTAGTGTCACCACAAACTGTTTCATATGAATCCGTTTAAAAGACAGTTTGGGAGGTTTAAGTCAGCCAAATATCTGCTGAAATTCTGGCATATTTTATTTATGAAGCTCTCTCTCCCTCTCTCTCCCTCTCTCTCTCTCTGTCTCTGTCTGTCTCTCGCTGTTAGAAAACTTTCCATTTTGAAACAAGGCATGTGTTCACCCTTAAGAGTTGTTTTCATTGAACTGGCCATTAAATTAAGGATTTTTCTAACTTGCCGGGAGTAACTGTGATAGAAGGAAGCCGCCGGATCACTGAACAGGATCAAGTTGCCTCCTCAAAGGCCGGGCCTGGACCCAGCGATGCATCTGTTGTCCTTTCAAAGGAGAGTGCGTGAGGAACTCCTCGGACACTACAGCGGTGTGCTGCTGTGATTGGGATGTTCAGACCTGCCCACCAGGGCTGTGTGTGTGTGTGTGTGTGTGTGTGTGTGTGTGTGTGTGTGTGTGTGTGTGTGTTCCCTGAACAGACCAAAGCAGTGTTGATGGTTTCATTTCCATTCGGCAGCTGAGGTCAAAGGCCACTTCCTCTATCACTGTGTTACATTTCAGCTATTTCCTTCCCTCCGTTTCTTCTGTTCTGTTCCTGAGTAGTTACATTTTTGGGATTTTCTTAAAGTGAAGAACAGAAATGGAAACAAAGCTGAATATAAACAACTGGATGGTACGGTGGTTATAACCAAGCTTGCCTGAGAGAGTCCATTGGGGGTCCCTCCCCCTGCTTGAGGCTCGACCTGTGACCTGTCCAGGGTGTATCTGCGTACAGTATTGACAGTTTTTAGTACCTGAGAACCTCAGGGTGGTAGTAGAAACATGATCTGTAATCTGTTGGCAGAAAAAGACTTTTTTGCCTATTAAAATGTGTAGTTAGAGCAGTTTTCTGTCACTTGTTTCTGTGAGTGTTGCCTTCACCGTCTGCTGCAGTGTCCTACTTTAATGTCTCCTCCCTCTGCTGCTGCTGCTGCTGCTCTTGGTGTGTCTCCATGCAAAAAAAGATTGTGAAACCGTGGTTTGTGTGTGTGTGTGGGTGTGTGTGTGTGTGTGGCACAGCACTTCTAATTAATCCTGTTTTTTTTTTAACACGCAGGCAGCTAATTAACACACTCAGATAACTACACACACTAGACGCCGTCCCCTTTCTTTCATTGCCCCCATATTCTTGATTAAGCTTTTACTTACTTGTCTATTTATCTATTTTTCTTTTGATCCTGTCCCTCCATTTCTTTATCCTCTGTCTGTGTTTCCTCAGTCGTTTCTATTTCTCTGTGCGTGGTTCTGCCTCTCATCCCGTCTGCGCTGTAGACCCCCTTCATCCCGCCTCTTTTCTCTGGTGTTTTTCTGGGTCAGACACGGGGAGGGAGGCTGCAGGTTTGGGGAGATGTGTCACACCACGTTTTCAAGCCGTCAAACAGTTTTATTGAACCACACACTCATCATCACGCTCGTCATGATCCAGAAGGGAGATCCAGCTCATGTTTCCTGCCCAGCAGGTATTATTAGAAATGAACAACTCATCAAAAAGATGGGGAAAGTTGTCCAGCAAAAGGTTCTACGCTCTAGTAAAGTCATTTCCCAACTCACCAGTTGGCATAATTCAGGATGTGTATACGTGTGTATGTTCTTGTACATGCTACGTAATGAGTACCGAAATCCATTTTACTAGCAAATTGATGACATTTTTGCTGGTCTTCAAAACAAAACCACTGTTTAAGGGGAAAGACATGGTTTTAGGTTGGGGTTTGGATTAGGGTTAGGGGGTTAGTTGGAATGGTTAGGGTAACGAGCTGGCTAATGTATTATGCCTATGAAAGTTAGGGTTAGGGTTAGGGTGTCTGTGTGTGCGCGTATGCTAGCTTTGAACATTAAATTAGATCCAACCTGTGCCCAAATAAAATCAGCTCTAAAGCCGTCTGATACTATTCTCCTCGTTCCAGATTGGTAAAAGCCGTGTTGGCTGTGCTTGTCCCATCTCATTAAGAAGCTGCTTGTCATGTCGCTTTATAAAACATACTCCCTTTATCTTTTTATTTCCCCAACAGTGCGTGTGGTTTCCCTGTATATCCGCTCATCTAAGAGTTTTCTTTATTACTTAAGTGAAAGATGAGCAGAGGTATGCAGAAGTAGCAAACTCACCACAAATGCTGCCTGTCAACAGCAGGAAGAGCTTTGGACAGGAGCTCCTGTCCTGTTGGTGCTTTTAGTATGAAAAATAGGTTTGCAAGCAACAAACGAAAGGTGGCTTTTAGGTTCATTTGTCACTTTGAAGCACTGACATATGATTTCCTGTGTTTGTTCCAGATCCGTGTGGATGGGATCCCATCACCGTCCCAGAATGCTTTGCTTTATGAGACGGTAACAGTGGTGGACGGAAAGCCGATCCTGAGGGACATGGTGTTCAGTCCAGACCATCAGTACATCTATCTGCTGAGTGACAGACAGGTATATGCACACATACACACAGTCGCAGGGACATGATGTCATGCGTTCTTCATGTTTAATCAGGTTTAGTTTTTGTATAGATGTGAAGACACACTATAATTGTCACAAAAACATCATGTTCAAATGGACAGTTAATTTATTAAAAGATTCCAATTCTAATAGTCTCCACACGAAATTAGTTTTTGAGATGGAAAAAAGGGTCATTTCACATTCACTTTCACTGTAAGGGAGGAAGACCTCACTGTCAAAGTCAAGCAATTGCGTAATTTGAACACGTTTGCCAGGATTTTATAAAAACTATGTCTGAATGAAAGTGCAGAATCATCAGTTTTTAAAATGAAGTCAGCAACACAGCGTTAGTCTTTACAAGACCTAATAATGTGCTCAGACAAGAGACAGGAGTGTGTGTGTGTGCGTGGGTCTGTGTGTGTGTGTACATGTGTGTGTGTGTGTGTGTGTGTGTGTGTGTGTGGGTCTGTGTGTGTGTGTACATGTGTGTGCGTGTGTGTGTGTGTGTGTGTGTGTGTGTGTGTGTGTAAAGGAAACAAAGAGTGTATTCATGTATCAACATTTCAATGAGACACAGACAGACCAGTCACTGGGTTTCATTGTGTCCTGCATCCCTGCTGCAGTGTCTTATGGGCAAAATCCCCCCCACCCCCCACGGCTGTCTGTCTCTCTCGCTTTCTTTCTCACACACATGCGCACGTACACACACACACACACACACACACACACACACACACACACACACACACACTGTCTGCCAAGTCAAGAGAAATTGTCTGACACACAACCCTCAGGCAGGATAACTTACTGACAATGGAAAATCATCAACCACACGCACACACAGACACACACACTTATTTTTCTATGAATCTATAAAAAGTACATTTTCTGTACCCATGTACATCCATTAAATACATGAATTGATGTATAATGTATATGATAATCAGACCTTCCTCAAAGTAGGCCCGTTAATGAAACGTTCATGCACCAAAAACAATTTAATTATTTCAAATTAAATGGTTTTAATAGCCGTACCTACACAAGGAGGAGGGGTGACCTCCACATTTTGCACTGTTTTCTTTATCACAAACACGGTCAGATGACCTCGTTTTTCATCTTTTCACCCATAATGCAGCAGTAACATTTCATGGATCAATAACAAAAACGCTGGGTTAAAAAAAACAACTTCATTAAATTGAGTGCAGCAAAGTTCAAATGTGAGACCAACTCATAAAATTATTAATAGTTGTTGTGTTTAAAAAGGATTAAATTGAAAAACATTAAATTTATTCCCGTTAATAAGTGACATAGAAACCTTAAGCAGAATTGTGTTGTGTGTATGCTGGTGTTAATGGTGTGAACATTTGTGTGTGTGTGTGTGTGCTTGTGCCCGCTGCAGGTGAGCAGACTTCCAGTGGAGAGCTGTGAGCAGTACACTAGCTGTTCCGACTGTCTGGGCTCAGGAGACCCTCACTGTGGCTGGTGTGTCCTGTTCAACATGTAAGCAGCTTCACCTTCCCTCCATTATTCTGCACATCAGCGTCTCCTTCGAGGCCGCATTGTTTATTTAATATGCCGAGCCGGAGTCTCCTGCTTCCCTCTACTTTTACATTTATTGAGAGATTGTCAGATAAAAGAAAAATATTAATCAAGTGTGTGGTTTGCGTGTGCACGTGCACGCCTGTTCCCGTGAGGCTTCATTAAGGTTGCTATAATTGTTTCATATGCTGGCTGTTTTCACCAGACATCTTTGATGTTGAAAGAGCAGGCAGGTGCAGGAAGTCCCTCTTTGGATTAGCACCAATTAGCGTCCTCCTTCAAAGTAAAGGCAACAGTCCATCATATTGACCAGGCTAAGTTAAGATATTTACATGATTAGCCCTTCAGCAGTTGTAAAATAACGACAGTAAATCGGATCACTGGCAGATCTGCAGGAATGAGAGTGGAGAAGGTCCATCTGTCAGTCTGAACTAATGACAGCGTTCATAAACCGCTGCCCCACCAGCGCCTCAGGGACCAGATTAGTGAGTGGAAACATTCGACCCAACTGGTCTTTTCACCATCGGCATAGATATTTTTTGTAGACTTTTTATTCTTCCCAATCTTTGTATGTTCAATAATGACCTGAGAAGTGAAGAGCCTTCACAGCCATCTCTTCTAAGGCCTGTCTGCTCTTTCCTGACGGGTGAAAACTGGAATCAGAGATAAAAATCGGCATCGGACCTCAGAGCCGCTCGTCAGTAGCCGTTGAGATTTGGACGATCGCGACTAATGAGAGATTTATTGTCCAAGTGTACTGAAAGAAAACATTTGATTATTTCTAATAAAATGTCAATGATCAAATAAGGCAAAGTTTTAGATAATTAAGCTGTTAAAAGTGTTGACCTTTGACCCGTATAGGTGTTCAAGGCAGGAAGCATGTGAGAAGTGGGAGGAGCCTCAGCACTTCAACAACAAGCTGGACCAGTGTGTGGACATTTCTGTGACGCCAAGTAATATGTCCGTCACCTCTCCATCAACAGAGGTATGCAGACGCACTCCGTCCACTTTAATGAAGAAAAAAACACAGTCATGGCAAAAAGAAACGTGTGCGTTTGAATAAAATGCAAAAGCGATGGCTGACACACTGTTGAACTTACCTCCCATCAACGATGTGCGTTTGCAGTTAACCGTTCGAGTGCAGAACGTCCCGGCCCTGTCAGGGGGTGTGTCGTGTGTGTTTGATGACCTCAGTGAAACCCCTGGAGAGGTGCTCGCTAAAGGACAGGTGGTGTGTATGTCGCCATCACTGAGAGAGCTGCCGGTGCACACGCAATCATATGGTGAGTCGTGTGGCGCGCTCGTGCACGCTGACGCGAAGTGCGATGTCTTTTTTAACGTCACGTCTTTGTGCGGTCGTCTTCAGCAGAGCAGAGAGTCGTTCAGCTCAGCCTGAGATCCACTGAGACCGGACATCAGTTCATCAGCACCAGCTTTATTTACTACAACTGCTCTGTGCTCAACTCGTAAGCCTGATAGCCTCTTTATGGTCTCAGCATTTGTCACCGTCTATCCAGCATGTTCTGTGCTGCCTTGCTTGGTTCCTCATACAGAAAAGCTCTCTCCCCCTCTCTATGTCTCTCTCTCCCTCCCTTTCTCTGTCTCTCTCTCTCTCCCTCAGATGCACCTCGTGTGTCAGCAGCGTTTTCCCCTGTCACTGGTGCAAATATCGCCACATCTGCACCAACAACCTGCAGGACTGTTCCTTCCAGGAGGGAAGAGTCAGCAATATGGAGGTGCGACCTGCCTGCACTCGTACAAACACAGATTAAATCTTTCTCATGTGGAACGCGTGGAGGACGCAAGCATTAAAGCTGTTGTTGGTGAAGCATTGCAGGATGCTTTGATTTCTTCAGAGGCGAGGTCAACTGCAAGGCTGCCCCCACTTACAGGGGGACACAATGACACCGTGGGGACAACTGTACTAAATTGTGACAGCAGTAACCCAGTAAGAGCTGGGCCATTAAAGACTGAGCACACTAGGAAGGCAGCAGTGGGTACAGATGTATTCTGCCACAGGAAAGGCTGCTTATTGTTGGCCAGCAGGCCCTCCTGACTCCTGATCGACAGGGTCTTCAGGGTGTGGGGCCCAGGTGTTGATGGGATTTGTCCTTTTGGCCCTCTTGAGATATTGCAGGTTATTGTCATGGGTCTAGATAAGGAGAGGTTGTTCCGCCTCTCTGAGGGGGCTGCCTCTCTGCCACAATGCCATCTTGATAGTTGGCAGCTGTGTCACACTTCTGTTCTGTGGAAGACAATTTCCTGGACAAATGGACACCGGGATGTATTTTGTTACCTGAACGCCCTGAATGCCCTTTGGAGCGGAACACTTCCACTTCCAGAGATTCCACAGCGTAAAGCAGCCACCTCCATAACAAACTGGTTAGGAGGGCTTTCAACGGGCCCTGGACACGACCCATCCTGCGTCTCAGCTTCCATGTTTAATTGTTGTTCTACAAGCCTGTTTAACGTTTTCCCCCACATGGTTTTTGTTGGTTCTCCAGATCGACAGATAGAAGACATTTATCTCTCCGTCAAACCAAAGGAGCCAGCTGTTTGTACTGACTGATGTGGAGGTAGTCTGAGCTGGTCTTTCAGACCCAGAAGGCAGGAGTCAAAGAAGGTTGAGCTGTGAGGACACCGCTGTTGATCTCCTGCTAATACTGAGGACTGTTCGGTGGAAGTGGCCGTTCTTCTCTCGGTTCGGGCTCTTGTTTCCTGCCAGCGACCACAGTTCAGTTGCCCAGAACACCGTTGTGTGCGCTGCAACCTTAGCCGGTTCGTGACGCGGAGGAACGGCCTGAAATGAGAGTCTTGAGGTGTCATGTGGTCCCACTTAGTGTTCGCAGCGGCTGCAGCCATAGTAGCTGCTCCAGTAGTGGAAGGTGGACAATCTACAGAAGCAGAGGGAAGACAAAACCAGGCAGAAGGTCAATTCAATAAAGAAACACAAATGAAATTTAAAAGAAAAAAGAGTCGGAAAAAGGCCCCAATGTTGTCATGCCGACAGCATCTACAGAGTTTCTATTCTAGTTTACACTCTATTTTGTATTTTTCTTCATACAGTAGTGACCTCTGAGATTGAGCTGTGTGAACATATAAGTGACAATGCTGGAGTGAATCAGCCGTGTGCACATACTCCCTATATTCTCTCATTTGCTGACACAGCCAAACATCCCCGCTGATAAGAGGCTAATGAAATCTAAATGCTATGCAAATGTGCAGATTTCTCATGACCTTCACAGCAGGAACATGAGAGTTGAGCTGCTTTTATACGTCAAGAAATAGCTCGACTGTTAAGTTTGAGGACAGCATTGACGTAGACTCACACACACACACACACACACACAGACTCTCTGCTGTCAAATGGAGATCTTCAAATGAATTTCCCTCCTATTTCAGCTGAGAAGTGTATTTAGGAGTCCACTGAGCAGCGCGTCCCTCCCGAGTAACTAAACTGCTCATTAGCTCATTTGTTCAGTGGCCCAGAGTGCAGTCAGGGGCTCACTCCATCTTTGGGACCGTCGTCGGTCTGGTTGCTGCTCGGCATTTTTAAAGGTTGACATTAACAGCCTGTGATTGCCTAATTGGTTAATAGAAAATAAATACCTCCTTAATTGGCACAAAAGCATCCAATCACAACAATTACTGTTAATTACATGGCAATTAAGCTGAGTAATGAGAGGGAGATACATTGTGAGTCAGAGAAGAGCAGAATGAAGAGAGAAGACAATTCTACCCTCTTTTAAACCCTTTTTTACAACAAGTATTCACAGGGAGTCAATTTAAAATATAGAGAGAGAACATAAAGAATAAGCTCTGTAGCCCAAAATAAAATATTTAAAGTCAATTGTGAGTATTGGGCAGTGGTCACACACAAACACACACACCCCTACCACCTGCTCTGCTTTTCTTTTCCCCTGCTGTAAAGGAAAAAGTCGTGCTCAGTTACAAAACCATTGATTATTGTGGTGACACCCATAAATAATGTGTGTTCTTGTGTGCGTGCGTGTGCAGGAGAGCCCGCTCATGCATGTCTACGTGTTTGTTTCCAGTGGCCTGAAGCCTGATCTGTCACCAGCTGTCCACTAGTGAACACACACTGTCTCTGCCTCAGCCAGCTGATGACAGCCTGAGATAAGATATCTGCCTCAGTCAGCTCTGGCCTGGTCTAATGGGCCAAACTACAACAAACCCTTCCTAATTTTCCACTCTTTTTAATCCTGACATTTTTCACAGTCATAGCAGTTCATACGGGGGCTTTTAAATTAATCACTAAATACATATGAAAACATCCATGCGAGAAGTAAAATGCTTGCTCGTCTGCTCGGACTGGCCCTCAGATGGATGCTCTAAGAAGTCCTGTTGGAGAAGCGGAAGCGGCCCCGTTTCTCTTTCTGTGGTCGTTTGGTCGAGCGCTGCAGTCAACGTCACGAGTCCTATGGTCTCAAACATAAGCATTTCTCTTGCCGAGCACCTGTCGTCCTTCGGTTTAACATCTAACAGCCTCTGCTGTGTTTTCCGTCCTCAGCTGGACGTCCATGATGTCGAATCCTCTTGTTCACTCTTGGATCTTGGTCATCCTTGGTAGTGGCTCTGACAGTTCTTGGCACGCGTCCATCCACTTAGTCATCCATCATCCATGGATTTTAAGGGGCTTTCTTGTCATCATGACTTCCTTTGGCCAGGCTATGATGCCGGTCCACCATCTGGGGGTCTGATCAGCAGCAGTATGTGTGTTGATCCCTCCAGTTTCGTTCTGTGGTGGTGCTGGGTGATCGCTTACTTGCCTGTAACCTCTTTGTAGCCAGCCTGGAATTTTCCCTTCTACTGCGTCTCTTCATGTTTCGATAGAAAAGTGCTTTAAAGCACGGTGGTAAACATTAGACAGCAACGTAGACACTAGTGGTAGCGTTGACTTTGTAGTTAAATAAGGTGGATATAAGCGGGTGTTAGTGGGTTTTTGGACCGGTAGGAAAGGAAATTTTGATATCCATTTGTCTGCAGGTTGTCAAAGTGTTTGTACGTGTCACAGCTGCAATTAAAATAGTTCATAGTGGAACCTAAACGTGAAGCATCACATAACTGCCACGTTGCGTACGAAACAGTAGATCAGTAATGTTTCTTCTGAATGTAATTCTCAGGCAGGAATGGGAATGACAGCAGCTCTCTGTGTTTCTGCAGGGCTGCCCCCAGATCCTCCCCACCTCTGACATCCTGGTCCCTGCAGGGATGGTCCGACCAATCACTCTGCGAGCTCGTAACCTCCCTCAGCCTCAGTCGGGCCAAAAGAACTACGAGTGCGTCTTCAACATCCAGGGAAAGGTTCAGCGCATCCCTGCCGTCCGCTTCAACTCTTCATGCATTCAGTGCCAGAACACCTCGGTGAGATTCACTCCATT
This sequence comes from Takifugu rubripes, assembly GCF_901000725.2. Taxonomy (NCBI): domain Eukaryota; kingdom Metazoa; phylum Chordata; class Actinopteri; order Tetraodontiformes; family Tetraodontidae; genus Takifugu; species Takifugu rubripes. The sequence continues at coordinate 5,831,995 of NC_042287.1, forward strand.
ACCCAGCATGCAGTGCTTCAGAAAGCCATGCGTTCTATGACTATGTGGTCTGTTACCGTCGGCGATCCCACCCAGGCTCACGTCCTAACTCCTGTCTGTCTGCACATGCTTGTTAGTCATCTGTCTTGTTAGTGAATCTTGAATAAAGCTCTCACACACACAATGGGATATGGCTGCTGCTAAAGTCAGCAGAACATGTACGTCCATCTATACAGTGTGTATGTGAGTGCGCATCCATGTGGCTTTTTTTAAAATTAAGTTACCCATTTCCAGAGGAAATTGACCATTTAGTAAAGAAGAATAAGTACACACACTCACAGTATTCCTGGTCACTGCACACAGACTATTCTTTTTTTTTCCAAATTAAAACAAAGAGTCTGTCTTTTTTGGTCAGCAGACAGAAGCCGGATTCACAGATTCATGTGGTTCTAATCCAGTGATTGTGTTCTTACAGCTGCCTGTAACATCTGCAGGGAATTAAGAGCAAGGCATTCAGATGGATGTCTGTGGAGCACACAGGGAGGACAGACATGGTTAGCTTAGCTCAGCATAAACACTGGAAAGCTGTGTTTAAAACGACTTTTTCACCATTTCCTTCTATCTCACTCTCAACTCCACTATATTAGCTGTTCATTGTCTTTATTTCTGTCGACTGTGAGGACGCGGAATGCACTTTGTAATATAGACAGGTGTTCTTCCTATAGCATTAGTATGAAAGATGCCTCATCGCCCATGTAGCTATTGTAATCTCTCTGTTTTGCTTCGTTTCGAGGCTGCCATAGTTTATTATATCATTGCATTAGATCTTCAGTGTTTACATTATATCAAAAAGGAGTTGTTTTAAAGCCAGTTATGTTGTTTTATGCAGTTGGGGAGTCATATTTCAATGCCATCACAGCCATGGCTTTCTCCACTGCGTAGATGAATCGCCACTGCTGTTTGTAGCTTTAGCCAATAAGTTAAGGCGACCCTGAGTTTTCTCCTGAGGAACGATGTGTCAAAAGGCATATCGTCCTATCTTTTTAGCAGAGTTGTAAGTTTGATCGTATAGATCCACATAAATCCTGTGTTTTTGATCAGTTAATCTCAGCTTTCCACGCATGTGTCCGCTTGAAACACATTTTCCCTGTAACAGGGAATTTAAATGTAGTTAACCAAATCCATCTTTTGGCGTAATTATGCATGCATGTACTTTTACTGCATCGTAGGAGTTACTACACTGTACATTCCTCCATCCCCTGCGATGATCATTTCTAGAATCACACACACTGTACCAGGACTTTATGAGCAAAAGTCCTGCATCCAGGCAGGTTTAATGCTAAAACTGTGGTAAATGAATGTCTGTATCTATGAAACACTGGCCGTGACACCTGTGTCCGGGATTTCAGGAGGGTAGAACTTTGCTCTCAGAGTGACAACGCTTTTGTTATTTGCCGTCTCTGCAGTATTGGTATGAAGGCGATGAGTCTGGAGATCTCCCAGTTGATTTCTCCATTGTCTGGGACGGAGATTTCTTCATCGATAAACCCATGTCCATGAAGGGTAAAGATCAGCACGACTTGTGTTTTATGAGTTTAGATTTAAAATGTGTAGATGTACAACGATTTAAAGCAGCAACGTAGACAGGTTTGGCCTGCTCTGCCGCTCATCCATCGCTCTTCATTGTGTTTGTCAGCGTTACTGTATAAGTGTGAGGCGCAGCGCTCCAGCTGTGGTCAGTGCCTCAAAGCCCCTCCGGCATTTGAGTGTGGATGGTGTGTTGAAACCAGGAAGTGCCTCCTACGCCAACACTGCCCGACGCCTGAGCAGAGCTGGATGCACCACGGGCGACACAACCTTCGCTGCAGCCACCCACGCATCACCAAGGTTGGGAATGCAATCCCCGTTTTTTTTTTCCTATCGGCGTGGGATTCATTTGCATACCTAAAAGCATTTTGCTCTGGAGCAGAAACCACACGTTTATTAAGTAGTTCATTCAAAGGATCAAGGTTCACGCTTTGGTATGCCAAGATTCTTGAAATATTTTCCCCAAATCCTAAATTTACTCAACAATTTCTTATTCGCTAGCGTGTGACGCCCGGTTCATCGAGCAAATGGCGTCAGTTGACTGAGACATCAAAATAACTCAGAAAGTCTGATTAAATGTTTTTGTAAATGCAGTAGATTCCAGAAGCGATTGGTGATTGACCTCCTTTCCCACAGATCAGTCCTCTGACGGGGCCTCGTGAGGGAGGGACACGGGTCACCATCGAGGGGGAGAATCTGGGGTTACAGGTCAAGGAGATCACGCACGTGCAGGTGGCCGGGGTCCGCTGCAGCTCTGTTCCCTCGCAGTACATCAGCGCCGAGAGGTCAGCGTGCATCCGGGTTTGAACGCGTGTGGCGGCTTCCGTCCGGGCCGCCTGTGCTGACACTGCGTGTTTGTGCGTGCAGGATTGTGTGCGACATGGCCGAGGCCCTCCTCCCTCATTCTCCAGGGGGACCCGTGGAGCTGTGCATCGGTGTTTGCAGCGCCGAGTTCCGAACCCTCTCCTCGCAGACGTACTCCTTTGTGGTGCGGGAGAAGCAGAAGTTTGTCATTTTAGTGATTACCAACTTCCTGTTGTCATTTTTCCGGGGCCTCTCTTCTTCCTCCTGTAGAGCCCCAGCTTCAGTCGCGTACACCCAGAGAAAGGGCCCGTTTCTGGCGGAACAAGACTGACGATCACGGGTCGACACCTGGATGCTGGCAGCACCGTCAGCGTTTATATCAACAAGGAGGAGTGTCTGTTTGTCAAGTCAGTTTAAATCTGCTGACCCACACGTTTTCATCGTAGATGTACAGTGTGGAGGGAATCAAGCCTCCCTCTTTTTTTTATTTTATTTTAGACGGACCAATCGGGAAATAATCTGCATAACTCCGGCCTCCTCGTCGGGCTCAGGCCCCGCCTCCATCCGTTTAATGATCGACAAGGCTGAGGTGACAAGCTCAGAGACCAAGTATGTGTACACGGAGGACCCCACCATCATCAGCATCGAGCCAAACTGGACCATCCTCAAGTAAATGTGACAGACCCTCACTCAGCCTTTAAAGCTCCTTCATGTGTTGATCTCCAACCTGTTTGTGTGTGTTTGCACAGTGGCAGCACCATGATCACTGTAACAGGGACTAACCTGTTAACAATCCAGGAGCCCAAAGTCAGAGCCAAGTATGGTGGAGTGGAAACTAATAATGTGAGAACATTATACGATAATCACATCTAAAAGTTGTTGTTGTAGTTGTGGCCCAAAATGATCAGTGAATTTGTGATTCGGCATTGATATGATGCAACTCGTGGTGTTATGGGATCTGATGACTTGTTTTCGCCTTCTTTGAAACGGCTTCTGCTAATCTCTCACGTTAGTTCTGCACTTTGGTGAACGACAGCACGATGACGTGCTTGGCCCCCGGTTTGGTCTATAATAAGTCAGTCCCGCCTGAAGGTGCACTCCATCCTGAAGAGTTTGGATTCATCTTTGACCAGGTAACACACACGGCAGCGCCTCTCATACCATATTTAGTCTTTGTTCTAAGAGCAGGATTCTCGATCTGATCTGGGATCCCACCCACATCTGCATTTATCCGTTGGTTTATGGTCTGGTGATATTTGTCGCTCCAAAGGTTTCCTCGCTGCTGGTCCTGAACTCCACCCCCTTTACTCACTACCCCAACCCGATATTTGACCCTCTGGGGAATTCTGGGATCCTGGAAGTCAAACCTGGGTCACCCATCATCCTCAAGGTGAGAAAACACTTGCTAGATGTTCAGCAGAGAAGGAAGTGACTAAATTAGGCCTATCAGAAGTATTGAGAGGAGACGGTACCGACAGGTTTGGCTGTTTTACACAAAACCGTGGTGCTGTTAGCTATCATGATAGGCTTATTTAATTTGCTGTGACACTATAATCTTCTGTTGTCTTTCTGTTTTTACACTTTTTGATTCTCCAATTAAAAGAGAATGAAGTGCTGCAGTTACAGCGTCGTCAGCTTGTGTCAGTTTTTGGAGGCTTACAAAAAAAGCTGACCTTTTCTCCCTCTGCCAAAACAAAACCCACCTGGAGTCCCGCGTTTTAGATCGGGCTTGTTGCTGTCGTTACAAGATTTGAGTGTGACATCCGTCTCCGGTTTCAGGGTAAAAACCTGATCCCTCCTGCTCCCGGTAACAACCGCTTGAACTACACCGTGCTGATCGGAGAGTCCCCCTGTCTGCTCACTGTGTCGGAGAGCCAACTGCTGTGCGACTCTCCAGATCTCACCGGAGAGCACCGTGTCCTGGTGAGCCACGCTCCTGTGGAGCAGAAAGAAATTAGGTAGAGAAGAGGAGAAGCAGGAAGCTGAGAGGGCGTCTCTAAAAATAAAAGTCATTAGCGTAGCCGCGGTTGGTTCATTGATTATTTATCACTGGCGTCTGCGCATTTATTGGTTTGTCAAAGCCTGTGCGTCTCTCTTTAGATCCTAGTTGGTGGGCTGGAGTATTCTCCAGGTATGCTTCACATCTACTCCGACAGCGCCTTGACTCTGCCTGCCATCATCGGCATCGGAGCAGGTGGCGGCGTGCTGTTCATCGCCATCATCGCCGTGCTGATCGCCTACAAGCGCAAGACCCGCGATGCCGATCGCACCCTGAAGAGATTACAGCTGCAGATGGACAACTTGGAGAGCCGAGTGGCGCTGGAGTGCAAGGAGGGTACGTTGGTGCCACGGTGACCGAGAACGCCGCGGCAGAAAAAGACAGAAATCGCATCGTCGCTGTGACATAACACACTGTTGTGCCGTCTTCCAGCCTTTGCAGAGCTGCAGACGGACATCCAGGAACTCACCAACGACATGGACGGAGTGAAGATTCCTTTCCTGGAGTATTGTACCTACACCATGAGAGTCATGTTCCCGGGGATAGAAGAACACCCCGTCCTCAAAGAGCTGGATGTAGGCGCATCGCACAGACGGCACTTTATTGTCCAAACACAGGAGAACAAACACATTACTGATAGAGTGGGAACTGCTTTTAAACGCTGCCTGCGCAATGAAAGAGAGCAGCCATCTGCACTCTCCAGGGTCTTTGCAGCTTCAATGAATCCCAACAGGACGGCGTGAGACACTGACACAACACTGGGTGAATTTGATTCCCTTAGATCCGAATAACCAGAAGGGTCTCGGTGTAATTTATTTTTTGTTTATTTTATTTTTTTGCAACATGTGGTCCAGGACATTTCTTACATCAGTTTTTGTTTCTAATGTGTGGGAAAAAAAATCGGTTTTCTATCTCAAATGTTCAAATCTTTATGCGCATGATGGGCGCTGTTTTAATCTAGCTGCAGTATATTTCCACAGTAATGTTGCCTCGTCGCTTTGTGCGTTTCAGTCTCCAGCTAATGTGGAGAAGGCTCTGCGTCTGTTCAGCCAACTGCTCAACAACAAGATCTTCCTGCTGACCTTCATCCACACTCTGGAGGCTCAGAGGTCATTCTCCATGAGGGACCGAGGGAACGTCGCTTCGCTGCTAATGGCGGCTCTGCAGGTATCCATAACAACCCGATGAGGTCTGATTAATTAGAAGCACTGGCTAATGAAGGGTTCCCGTGCCCATCTGCAGAATCCTTGCAGTTAGATGTCATTTCTGAGGAAGCTGCTCGTGGGCAAGAGATGAGCGTGATGTTGGCTGTGTGTGTCTCCTCAGGGCCGTATGGAATATGCAACAGTGGTGTTAAAACAGCTGCTGGCTGATTTGATTGAGAAGAATTTAGAGAACAGAAACCACCCCAAACTGCTGCTGAGGAGGTCTGTATGCATGGAAAAGGCTCTCAAACCGTTGAATTAGCCCTTCCTGACAGGATCGTGTTGGAAAGATCTAAAATGTTTGCATTGGTTTGAGAAAATCAGCATGATTTAGACCACCGATACGCTGTGTCTGTGTTCAGGACTGAATCTGTTGCCGAGAAGATGCTCACAAACTGGTTCACCTTCCTCCTGCATAGATTCCTCAAGGTAACTCGTGCTTCCTTTCTCGTTCCCTACATTATCTCCACCCTCCTCCTCACTATAATCCACCTCCTGTTCATCTTCAGTCTGAGACTAATCAAATCAGGGCTGCAGGTGGGACTTCAGTGGGACGGGTTCATTCTGGGTGCCGATGATGACATTTTAGAATGACATGAAGTAGAAAAAGGAGGGATTGAAGTCTGTCTGTCTGTCTGTCTGTCTCTGTCAGGAGTGCGCAGGTGAGCCCCTTTTCATGCTCTACTGTGCCATAAAGCAGCAGATGGAGAAGGGGCCAATCGATGCCATCACCGGAGAGGCCCGCTACTCTCTGAGTGAAGACAAACTCATCAGACAGCAAATTGACTACAAACAGCTGGTAAAATCCTCACATTCATTTAGTTTTCATTGTCATTAGTGGCTCATTCATCATTTACTCGATTGGTTCATAATAATAGCAGTATTCCTTTTGTTAAGTTTGCCACATGCTGATGTTTTAAGTGTAGCCAGCAGTCTGAAGGCTTCTCTCCCTCTCAGACTCTGATGTGTATCCCTCCGGAGGGCGAGGCTGGTACGGAGGTACCGGTGAAGGTGTTGAATTGTGACACGGTGACTCAGGTCAAAGACAAACTACTAGATGCTGTTTACAAAGGGATCCCTTTCTCACAGAGGCCCCAGGCGGACGACATGGACCTTGGTAGGTGTTTACCTGTGAAAGGAGCATTATTCCGCTCACCCTGGCTTTCTACAAACAATCACAGTACGCAGATTTATGTGGGTTTGAGCACTGAGGCCTGGCCGTCCACGTGTTCTCAATCTTAAAAGCTACTACAGCCAAGCAGGTCTACTTTTCATTGCACTAAGAAGCTAAAGCTAAAATATTGGGCTGCCAGCTCGCTCTGCTAATGTCCTTCTGAGCACAGTCAGCAAAGTAATAAGTGCTGAGGAGCAGAGACGTCAGTCCCCACCGAGCCACTCATTTAAACTAGTCATAAGCAGGGTTCAACTGTCAGCCATCAAGTTTTATATCATCAGAGTGACCCGCAGAAGCACCGAGATGAGCGTAATAGTTATAATAACAGTACAGGGCAGCTGTTGACGACGCAGCGACTCATTTCCCAGATTTGATCCAAATCATTAGAGTAGCAGAAGACTCGAGATGTGAACAATAAGACGTAGATGAGGTTGCAGGTTTCTGCTGGGAAAAGAAAGAAAAACAAACCATTGCAATTCCGGTCAAATGTCATGAGTTTATTGAGTTTAAAATAGTAAATGGTTTGCAGACACGAATGTTATCAAAGTAGTCAATTCATAATCTTTTCATTAAACAGAGAAAAGGTGTATCAAATTAAACGAGTGCCGTCAATTGGTTCACATGCTTATGATATAACCGGTATTATGCAAACCTGCACTCTTACACTAGCTAACAAAAACCCATCTGGACCAGCTTACAATGGTTTAATGATGCCAACTTCAAATCACATAATGTCCGTTCTCGTTATGCGTTTGAAATATAGATACAATAACAACTCTGTGAAAGCAAATGGAAAAGAAATCCCCTAGCGTGTTTCATAACATGACATTTTACTTTATTTGCTTTATTAGCATTTCTGCTGCGATGATGCGTGCAGCAGCTGACCCCGCCCCACGCACACACGCACGCACTTTAAGTAAATGAAACAAATGTGACCATTTTAGTTCTGTATGTTGTTCCACAGAGGCCTGGCCTGCACCTTTTTTCTTTTTTTTTTTAAATTGATAAAGGCTAAAAATACCCCAGTGTGCGCTCTGTCCTCCTCCAAAACACACTGGCTGTGCCTTCAGCTCCTGAAAATGAGCTGTTGCACATACAACTGTGCTAGTAGCAGCTTATAGTGTAGTCTAGTATAAAATGGTTTCTGCCCCGCCCTGCGCCACATCGTGCTAGGTTGCTGCCATCCGGCAAAAACCAGAGGTCTTATTCTCACGGGGGGACAGTGCAGCCGGTGAAGACATGCAGAAAGCAGGACGCCCAAACAGGAGGGAAAGTTTAATTTTGTGTTTGCATTTAAATGTAGCGTCATAAGATGAATTAGATGTTTGCTGTCACTGTTGAGGACCTTTTGTGGATGGTCCAGGGAACCACACTGACTCTTTGTGTCATCAGAGTGGCGTCAGGGTCGCCTGACCAGGATCATCCTCCAGGACGAAGACGTCACCACCAAGATAGAGAGCGACTGGAAGCGGCTGAACACGCTGGCGCACTACCAGGTGATTTTTGGACTTAACCTCAAAACCTGCTCGCTTTTAATGTGCACAGCAGAGCACCGGTTTCCCCTGTAAACCTGTATGTGAGCAAGTCACATACAATGGGGTTTGGGTGTCCAACGTTTGTCTTGGTGATGAGTTCCCTGAGCAGGAATGGCTATGGTGACTCATTGTGTCTGCACATTAAAAGCTTTCCTGCCACCTTTCAGGCTTTTCTCAGGCACTCGTGGCTCCTGCGGCCTGCGCTAATGTGTTGATCGTATTCAGATAAGAACGGAATTAGAAGCCGGCGAAATGAATGTTCGGCCCACTGATTGAATGATCGACTGATTAACACAAGTGTTGCTGCGTGTGTTGCTAGGTTACGGACGGCTCACTGGTCGCTCTGGTCCAGAAGCAGGTTTCTGCTTACAACATTGCCAATTCCTTCACCTTCACCAGATCATTGAGCAAATATGGTACCGCGCACACACACACACACACACACACATACACACACACACTCACACTTACAGTCAAACACACTAAATGTAATTTCTTTTTGTGTCATCAGAATCATTACTGAGAACATCTAGCAGTCCTGACAGTCTGAGGTCCAGAGCACCAATGATTACCCCAGACCAGGAGACAGGTACTGTAATAATGGTGGTAATAATAATAATAGTTGTACAGTGTGTGTATTAAGTCTATATCTGTTTTAGGGACTAAACTGTGGCATTTGGTGAAGAACCATGAACATAGTGATCAGAGAGAGGGAGACCGAGGCAGTAAAATGGTTTCTGAGATCTACCTGACCAGACTGTTGGCTACAAAGGTACTTACGCAACTGTCCCAAAAGTAGGTACAGGCGTGTCATCCCCCCCACCCCCGCATTAAAATGCGGCACTCTGCCTCCTGCTGTCTTTAGGGGACGCTGCAGAAGTTTGTGGACGACCTCTTTGAGACGGTGTTTAGCACCGCCCACCGAGGATCTGCTCTCCCATTGGCTATCAAATACATGTTTGACTTCCTGGATGAACAAGCCGATAAACGACAGATCAGCGACCCGGATGTCCGTCACACCTGGAAGAGTAATTGGTGAGACAGCGGAGACATCTGTCACAAGACAGGAACGTTACACTGACGTGTCCTCTCTGCATCCCCGACAGTCTTCCTCTCAGGTTCTGGGTGAACGTCATAAAGAATCCTCAGTTTGTGTTCGACATCCACAAGAGCAGCATCACTGACGCCTGCCTGTCAGTAGTTGCTCAGACCTTCATGGACTCCTGCTCCACGTCCGAGCACCGGCTGGGCAAAGACTCCCCGTCCAACAAGCTGCTGTATGCGAAAGACATCCCCAACTATAAGAGCTGGGTGGAAAGGTAGCCAACTCCTTCTGTTGCCGCTGTACCGACAATATCCCGCGTTCTCTTTCCCCATCGAACAGTATTAGCATCTGCAAAAGGCAGTGTTGATTGATCCCATCCTAACTACTTAATCAATATGAAAGTCACACAACCTGAAATGAGACAAAATAGTCCGTCCAAAGAATTAGATGTCTGCTCCCGGTCTGAGGGAAAACGGGGGAAATGCTTGAAGAAGCAGCTGTTTGATTCTGTGCCCCTGCAGGGAAAAGTGTCCCTGAGCAAAAGCAATTGCTCCCGAAGCCGTCGTCGGTGTACGATTGGTGAATTCTCCCGATGAGCAGGTGGCAGCCCGTGGGCCTGCCGCCGTCGCTGGGAACGGCTCAGTGGAGACTGGTTACGTCACGTGTCCACCGATTGTGCGACAGACAGGCTCATGCTCACGTTATCCATGCACATCAGTCGTACACCCTTGATCTGAGCTCTCCTGGCGGTGTGGCCACGCCCCCCTTACTTGCTGTTTGACTGTCAGCAACGCACAATGTGAAGAAGCCTTTGTTGACGCTGAGATTCTGTAGGTTAAAGCTGCGACGTGTGTTTATGTGCGGCAGATATTACAGGGATATTGCCAAAATGCCCAGCATCAGTGATCAGGACATGGACGCCTACTTGGTGGAGCAGTCCCGTCTCCATGGCAACGAGTTCAACACACTGAGCGCACTCAGCGAGCTCTACTTCTACATCAACAAGTACAAGGAAGAGGTGAGGGGGGGGGGGCAGCAGTTGCACGTGGACGGGAGACAGAGGAGCCTCACGGCTCTCACCCCACCCGCCGAGTCATTCGTTAGAAAGCTAAAGCTAAAAGACCATTAGCTTCCAGGATGGCGTCAATGAGATGTGTTTGTTTGTTGTGTCATTTATAAATCAGATGTCCCCCCCCCCCACCCACCCCTCTTCCTCAGATCCTGACAGCCCTGGATCGTGACGGCTACTGTCGCAAACACAAACTGAGGCACAAACTGGAACAAGCCATCAACCTGATGTCTGGGAGCAGCTGAGAGGAGGGGAGAGACTCACGGACCGATGGGATGGGGGGGGGTGGGTGGGTGGGGGCAGATTGCTGGAGGAGGGGGGCCGCGGTGACATCTTTGTTTTTCCTGATCTGTTTGCACAGTCAGCTGAATATCTCAGTGTTGGGCCCAACTGAAAACCGCAGCCTTGAGCTTTGAGACAAGCGTGATTTGCTTGATTTGGTGGATGACTGGATGGACCCTCCCTTCCACTGGACGGGACGGGACGTTTTCTTTTTCCCCACATACGTTCATCCTTCAGCGGAGTCGTGGCGAAGTTGGGGGACCTTCTGGGGGCCTCCGTAGGCTAGAACGTTCATTGAAATTCACCACAGGTGTAATCAGGGATTCGTCTGAAGCGGCGTGGCCGCGGACGGACGGCTGGAGCCTCCCAACGATGGACCCAAGCTGTTCGTGACGTCCGAATTCACCCTCAGAGAGCAGCACAAGTCATCTTTAAGTCAAAGCTGCTGCTTTCTGCTGGCCGGAGGTTCCTGGAACAGAAATATTTGTTCTGTTTCCAAACCAAATATGGAGTTATCCGTGAGAAAGGGCCACTTTGCAGATGTCTTCAGTCGCTGCCATTTGAATCCCAATTCTCTGATGAAAGGATGAGGATTTGCCATGAGACATTCCGGTGATGAAAGAACCCGTCAGAGGCGGTTCCGAGCTTTTACAGAGGAGGAGGCCGATCCGACCTTACCGTGAAACCGGGATCCCCGACCGCTCAGCCAGGCCAGATCACTATCCTGAAGTGTCTGAACCACTCAGTGTTTCCTCCCTGGACAATCACTCTGGACCACAGCACACTGAGCCCGATGCCTATTGACCGACCAGTACCTGTGTCTAGAAAAACCCGCTTTCCTCAGCATTTCTTTTTCTTTTTCTTTCCATCCAACCTTTATCAATTGTACCTCCTTTTTTATGCTTCTATCTTCTATCCTTTGCCCCCCCCCCCCCCCCCATTAGCCAGACCTGTGGCGAGGAGGACTCTTTAGTAATGTACTGCCTGACCAGTCAAGACTGTGGATTTCCCCAAAGTTGTGAATAACAAACCACTTTTTTTTTTAAATGTTGAATACATTCCAAGGCACCGAGGTCTGTAAATAAGCAGCTGTTTGTTTTTTCCTTTTTTCTCCCAAGTGAAGAACCTCTGAAAGGTGAAGGACGTGATGGAAAATGGGGTTTTGGATCCAGCATCAGTTCACGTAGTCATCAGATCGTGCACATACACATACAGCCATGCTAATACCGCACTATGCTAACAGTGCCCAGGGGAAATACTGTGCAGAGCTATAAGCCCAGTGCCATGCAAAAGCCAGACCAGTACACATTAGAACTGGACCGATCCCGGATCAAAAGCTACCTGAAATGCAGTTTTATCCTGGAGAGGAACTTTGAACTTTTAAGACTCGTGGCCATAATTGTAAACAAAAAAGTAATGATCATTAAAAAAAAAAGAACATAAAAAGGAGAAAAAAACAGCGAAATGAAGCGTGTAATAAGACATTCTGTTGATCTGACCGGAGTCCGGAGCTGAACTTGTATAAAGCTGAACATTATGCTGAGATGAAGTCTGGAGGTACCGAGAGCCAGGAGACCGGGTCGCGGGTCAGACCTGCAACCAAGCCTGACTGCATCCTCACATTCTCGGAGCGGACCGGATCCGTCTGGCATGTGTGCTGGGACCCTCCAGCTGCCGACCAGAGGGTGCGCACCCCGAGGCTCGTGCGTCTGGGGGCCCGGCGTGTGTGGTGGGGGGGTTAAAGGGTTGCTTGCATGGCTTTGGATGCGTCTGGATGCATTTTCCTCCATGGTAAAGGACAGTGGGGCTGCTTTACACTGCCAGCTTAGAGACGCCACCTCCGACCACAGTCGACCCTCCCAGCAGCAGAGAGGATTTGATTTGCACCTCGGGTCAGGAACAATTGTTGTGGGACTCTGAGAATTTGAATTCCACCTTCTCTGCTTCATCAGAACTCCAGGAATTCTGCTGTAGATGAACGGGCGGGCCGCCGCCTGGGCCTCCCTCTCTTTTGGCTCTCTGTGATGCCGTAAAGCTTCAAAGCACCTTTTTTGTTTTCTTGCTGATGTGTCATTGTCATTTAAATTTGGGGGGGGGTAGAAAGGACCCGAAGACGGGGAGGAGAAAGGGGCGACGGTCCTGATTGAAGAGCTATTTAGAGAACAGGGATGGAAGCCTGTGACGTACCGAAGCCGCCGTTCATCCCGCCTGTTTTATCCTGATGCTGCTGCAGTGGGAACCCAACCGGTGAAACTCGGCTTCTCTCTGCTGCTCAGCTGAAAACCTTATCAGTCACTCAGTGTAATGAAGTTGCCTGGTATCTTCAGCACTTTTACAGCCTCATCAGATTTTTGTCTTCTGTATCTTTTCTTTAATGTCTTTTATTCTCAACGCCATTGACAAATTAAGGAAAACCCAAGAAGCCTTTAATTGAGTTTTCATTGCCATTGTTATCAGAACTAATTGTCAGTGAAAAGAGAGGGAACTGAGGAGCAGAGGGGTCTGTCAGCACGCTGAGGAGTCAGGAGGCAGGTAGGGAGGAAGGTAAGGAAGCCAAAGGGTTAGTGTAGGAAATGCCCGCTGTAGACAGGAGGAGGAGGCTGAGTTACACAGAAAGATGAAGAAATGGAGGAGAAGACGGGGATCGGTTGCTAGAGGTCACATTTTATTTTACATACCAAAGTAAAAAGAGCAGGAATGGAAGGAGACGTTACCTGAATGCTGCGAGCACGAAGGCAGGAGAATACTAATCAGGCAGGGAAACAAGGGAGGCACCAGCATCCATCAAAGGAGCGGAAGGTTCCGCGACAAGAGGTGGGGAACCGTGCCCACAGGACAGGGAGCGGGAGCCGGGGGGGGGGCTGATTCTGACCACGAGTGATGAGAAACGGACGGGCGCCTTTTCAAAATAAAAGCCCTTTAAAATCACCTATTCTAACCGAGAACGCCGACTCGATCTGGGAAAAGAGGCTTTTAAAACGATGGTTTTCCACGGAGGTAGCAAACGGTTTCCGTGTGTCTGTTGCTGTGGTTTTTGATCCGTCCTGTGAACACTGGTTGGGGGGTGGGGGGCAGAATCTTCTCCCAGTAGAGAAGAACCCAGTTTAGCTGCAGTGTTCCGTCACAGGCACGGCTGGCTCCCCTTCTCCTCCTCCCACGTCAGATATTTATTGATTACTGATTTTAGGATTGTTTTTAATTTATTTTTTAGGATGAGATATATTTATTACGCGAGTCATTGTACAGCGCTGAAGAGGGAGAAGAGCTCTGCGTCTTTTGTAACAAAATAAAAACTACGCTTGCATTTTCATTTAGGAAACGGGTTAGAAAACATCGCTTTTCCAGCTGCGTAAGGACCACTGACTGTGTGAAATTCTCCCAATTTGTTCCAAAGTGCCATTCCAAATTCATGAGGTTTAACTTTGAGTAATTGCGAGCGCTTTGGCTCCAAACCTGAGCAGTTTTGTCCTTTTTTTTAATTATTTTTTACAATCCCCTTTTGTTGGGAAACAGGCCAGCATGTCGGTTACCTTCCCACCCAAGTCTGAGGACCAATCAGGAGGAACGCTGTCGTCTACAGGGACTGTTGGGGGGGAAAAGGGGGCTTCTTTCCCCCGGGGGGGTGTAACACAACCAGTTGTGCTAAAAGTGGAGTTGGTATCAAATTGAAGTCATCTAATAGCTTCTTGAAGGTAAATATAATGTATAGTGATCCAAGCAAATCACTTTTGATTGACAGTTGATTTTAACTTTGATATTGTGTATAGAAGCGAGCTGTGAATAAAGATTTTGTCCTCTTTTTTTTTTCTAAAAGTATACGTTTTGGTAACCTTTGAACTTCTAGAGTCGCTTTCTCTCAGAAGAAGTGACGCAGAAACTTCCCCAAACTCCTGCAGATGTCTGTTTGATCCAGCCCACAGCCGATCCCGGTGGGTTATTGTATCATAGCAACAGTAAATCTCTAGGCTCTCCGCATTGCTTGAATGGGGAGTTTGATGTCTTTATTGTACCACGATATGGTTACTGTTATTATATAATTGCAAATATTATCAAGAGCTGGTGCTTCTGGGCTGCTGCAGCATCAGGAAATGACCTTTTGATGTAAGCACTTTTCTGAACCATGTCTTGGGCTTCAAACCCCAGCCGCATCTGTCAAAGTCGCGTCCTTTCATCCTTTTGAGAAGCACCACACGCTGAATCTTGTGTCTTAGATCAGGATGTGATTGTCCGTTCAGGCGGAGTGTCGGCCGTTGCACCGCAAGGCTTCGCGTCCCCAACGTGACGCGGGAACGGGGCCGCCGTGATGTCACGCGCCACTGGTGTCGCGCTCCACGCGGGCTCCTTCCTGACCCCAACCGGAATCCTTTCAATCATCAGGCGTCTATGATGGCGAGCGTGAGCGTTGCGGCCTGAGGGTGAAGCCTCGTGACATCACGGTGGGCTCGCCCCCCGCCCCCCCCCCCCTGCCGCCATGAAGCCTGGTGGTCTGCCGCTGCACCTCAGCGTCACCATGGATTCACTTTGCCTGGAAGGAGTAATGTTTACTGCAAAACGTAACGACAGCCATTGTCTTCATCCGCCGCTTTCAGGATGTAGTCAGGGCCCATTTTTTGATACCATTTGCCATTGCCTTGTTTTCATTTTCAATGTAATAATGATGATGAAAGATTCATCCAATAGCCTGTGTCAACTTTTCTACCATGGCCATTGCCTTCTGCTGAGTTTGTATATTTGTGTGATTTCACTAAAGTGTAATGGAAATGCTGACTTCTGTCTGCTGGTCTCTTTTTTTGACTCTTGCTGACGTCACCTTTCTGCACGCGTTGTGGTTTCCCAAAACCGGGCCGGCACCATAAACGAGCACAATATGAGTCCAGAAATGAAGAGGCTGCGGTCTCGTTCTCACCTATTCTGTTGGAAACTTCCCGTCCCAACATAGTGGTGGGCAAATAATGGGGGCAGAAGCGGTACAAACATTTGGGGTTTAGAATTATTATCATGCCTATAAATCTAGACGTTGCTTTGATTAAGGTGTGAAATACTGGGTTAGTCGGGTAAAGAAAACATTCGAGATTTAAACCTGGACCTGATCTGTGGATCTCTTAAATTATGGCAAATAAAAAGTTCTAAACCTGAAAAAGGGCTTTTAGCTACTGAGATGTGAAAAAACTGATTCCGGAGTCTGTCATACAGCTAAAGACTCGCTCTCGTCAAATCTATGTAGCGTAGGTTACAGCGTGCACGACCCTGCGCATGTGTGTGATTATACAGCAGTACATCATGGGAAGATCATGACTCATCACTTTTTACTGTCCATGATTAATGATTAATTTGAGAGAGTGGCCACGTGCGCAATGCAGTCGGGGGGGGGGGCGGGGGGGATCCAGACGGAGACGCAGACGGGAAGAAAGCATCTGCAGGACCGCCTGATGGACAGACCTTCTCTGGTGGACACCAGACGGAACGTTCTGGATGCTCAAGAGTCTGTGAAGGTTCCTCAGCTGCCCTGTTCCAGTCCTGGTAGAACCTTCGACCCACCTGCCAACAAGAGGGACTCGAAGCCCTGACCTGAACCCAGTCCCACGTGTGGAGGGACCTGAGCCGGACCCTGACCCCCCACCCCAGAGGTCCTGCAGAGAAGACTGGGAAAACTCCCCAAAACTAGATCTGCAGATCCTGTCCCACGATACACTCCAAGACTGGAAGTTGTTAGGTTAAAGCACTCTTTCAGTTCTCTAACTGTTTGCAAAAAAAATTTAAATTTGAACCCTTTATTTTTAATAATCACATAAACGAATGCAGGGGTTAAAACCTGCCTTCCTTTGGGTTGTCCGAACATCGTGTTTTTTACCCCAGACAGGATCTCAGTCGCCGTTAATCACTTGCATTCCCAGAATTTACGTTTTTGTTCATTTTTTATTCTCGGGGTTAACCTGGCGCAGAGCCAGCCAGACCTGCTAAAGTGATGAATTTGGATTTCTTCCACTTTCTGGCCCCCATCACAAAGATCTGGTCTTAGTAGCTCCCACTGCTCCGTCCCGTCAGAGCAAACGTTGTGGCACACGTGAACCAACATACAGGAAATGCTGCTTGGACAAAGTCTTTGCTGTCTTGGGTTCATGAGGAAAATACATTAAATCCATAGGTCTCCTATTAGATGCTGGGTTCCAGTAGCTCAGGACATGTAAATTCAATTTCCTCTTTAAATGGAAGCTGATGAGCACGGAAGGCTAACAAGCGCTATGACCAGCTTGTAAACTGTTCCTCTAACGCTGTTGTTGGCAGTCATGCTGTTTAACTCGTCATCCTATTTAAAAGAAAATAGTTTGAAACAATATATTTCATGTTAAACTCAACGTTCTAGGGGCTTTTGGTAACCTTCACCAACATTAGTGACATTGAAAGTTTCTAAAGATATTACAAAGTGACTTATGTTTTGAGTCATTTTGGCTGAACCTGAAATATTTACTACTTTTATCAGTAATAAACTCTGGGAAATGTCCTCTCTCCATTATTTTAAGTGCCTGAGTCAAAGGGGACAAGCCTCCGCTTGGGTCCTTGAAGACGTTTGGCCTCTCATCTCGTCTCGCCTCGTCTTCTTAACCACTTTATCCCTTATGGGGTCACATGAGGGTGAAGGCAGGTCCACCCCTGGATGAGTTGCCAGTTCATCGCAGAGCCCAATGGGAGCATTTTCAGGTTCGGTTCCCTGCTCAAGGGTAACTCGGCAGTCCTGGTACCACCCCCTGCTGCCCCCTACTGCCCCCTACTGCCCGAAACACCTGTCAAATTTTGTCCACACTGGGGCTCGAACCAAGAACCCTCCACTTCTCGGCCCAGTTCCCAACAGGCCATCAGGTCCATCGTACACCCATTTGCATTTGTCTTATCAAATCAGGACTAAACATGATTTGAAGTACTTCTGCTTTTTAAAAAGTCCCCATCAATTGTTCAGAAATGGTTTTACATGGTCTGTGCCTCATAATCAGGCATATTTGGAGCACTTTTACTCATGAGGACATGAATGGTAGCAGCAACATTCCGGTATTCACAGAGAACGTATCCGTTGATTTAAGAAGTATCCTACTAAAATCCATCGCGGTAAATGTAATTATTTATAAACCACAACACCCTGATGATGTATCATCCATATTTTATGGGGTAAGGTGCTCAGACTGTCCGCTGGGACACTGCGATGGAGGGGGAAAATGGCCTCTTCGTCCAGAAAAACTGTCCAGACAAGAAGAGAAGTTACGCTGTTGCCCAGATTTGGACCCATCTGATATGAAATGAAACCAGATTTCAGTTTAATCTTGTTGGGAGTAAACTGCACCGCATCAAATGAATTAAGTGCTGACCTGGCCTCACGTATATTCACTTATGGACGATAATAAGGGCGTGGAAACGTCCACATCTGCTGCCGGCCATCCCAGCGCTTTACTGGGAGAGTGCAGCAATAAACCAACAACACAGACATAGAATTTACTGATGATACAGGAAAAGAGTCTTTTTTTTAAACTGTTGTGGCGGCTGTGGCGTGCGTCAGCGAGGGGACGCCACCTAGCAACAGCCCAGCGGCTCCTGCATCATTTATGAGTGGATGTGAGCCACTCACGGGTGTGGGTCATGTTTAATGAATGATGGCTGGTCAGTCTGTTCACTCGCTGACACACAGGTAATGGCGGTGACCTGGCGCTGGCGTCCGTGCACGCTCCTCTACACCTCAATGGCCTTTGCGTTGACAATCACTCTCTTGTACTATCCAACACTTTAATAGTGCAGAAGTTACAGGAAAACTCTCACCCTCCTTTCTGTCCCCAGTGAGCATCGATCAAATAGTGGTTACCATGGCTAGCGCCTCGATGGTGGCACGTGTCAGATGCGTGCCTCTTAAAATAAGTCATTTTTTCAAAATAAAAGACTTGCCCAACAGCCGATGCATATTAATTATTATTTAATCTTTCGCCAGCTGTCGGGGACCCATTCAGACCACGTCCATGACCCACTTTTGGGTCGCAACCCGGCCATTGGGAACCACTGCCTTATAGGCTGGGCTGTTGTTTTGTCTGGCTTAGATCTCTCCAGATATCAGAAAAAGGATGAAGATAAAAAAATAAAGCTACGAGAGCGTTGAAGCAGATGTTTCCTCACCTCGTGCTAAATGAAGCGATACATTGATGGTTGTGTTGGACCAGACAATAAACCTGCGGTGCATTCGGCAAATCTATGGCCAAATATAGCCGAATCAAGCACAGGCTCCGGTCTTCAACGCTACTCCATGAGGACCTGCTCCATTAGCAGCCCAGCTTTACTCTTTTAATGAACGTTTCGAGCCTCCTCACAGCCAGGAGCTTAGGTCATCTGTTTGGAGGAGTGAACAAACGTTTTGGCCAGATCGGTTCCTTCGCCTGAGGAACAGGGATCTTTCATAATAAGGGCTGGGTCCATCCAGGTAGACATCTAGAAGGTTCTGAGAGCTCATTTAGTTCCCTCTTTGATCCATCAATCAGACAGATGATCTTGATGTTCTGTTGCTTCTGATTTGCCGTTCTAAAAGTATCTTCTGCACAAGTTCAGCTCCACACAGGAGCGTTTACCAGTAGTGTGTACCAGGAGTGTGTAACAGGAGTGTGTAACAGGAGTGTGTAACAGGAGTGTGTACCAGGAGTGTGTAACAGGAGTGTGTAACAGGAGTGTGTAACAGGAGTGTGAGTGCGAGAGCAAGGCTACTGCAACAGCACACTGACCCTAGCAAAGCAAGCATAATAAAACAACACAACAATACAGGTTTCATCTTTCACAGCGTTGAGAACTTAATCAGATCATGGTGGACTTGTTCTGACAACATGTAGAGATGACAGAGGGCGTCCATGCAGTCCAAGACGTCAACTTTAGTCTCCTCTGTCCCACAGATGGATGTGGTCCAGACACTTATGATTGCAAGTGAGAGTTCTTGGTACATTTCATTGGGATCTCCTCTCCTCTCCTCTCCTCTCCTCTCCTCTCCTCTCCTCTCCTCTCCTCTCCTCTCCTCTCCTCTCCTCTCCTCTCCTCTCCCCTCTCTTTATCTTTTATTCTTTGTTTCTATCATCTCCCCTTTTCTCCTCTTTGTTCCTTCATCTCTTTATGCTTTTTAAAGTCCATTCCTTCCTTTTCCTCGTGGCTGCTAATCATTTTATCCATGCAGCATGACTGAATCTCGGGCACACACACACATTCTGTCTGTCTGTCTCTCCCCCAGCAGAAGGACACATTACCCCCTGCATGAACCGACTCAGCTCTGCCAGGATCAGTGGGCCTGCACAGCGCTGATAACAACACACATACACAGGAGGGTGGATTAATGCTCCAACCAATGATGAGTCTGAAAAATAATTCTGTTTGAAAAAGAAAGGAAAAGATCATCACAACAGTCAAACGTGGCTAACTTTAAAATCTTATGGTATTCAGTTGTGTGATTGAAAACCAAAAATGTCAAAGTCTTGAGAAAAAAAAACAATTACCTGCTTTGGCCTTTAAATTGAATATCTCAAAACATGCCACAACCACAGAAAGCCTACTCTCTTCATGTTTACTGACAAATGCAAATGTTGAGAGTGATGAAGGGAAGAACAGAAGGAGGAGAGGAACAAACCCATCCAGCCTGCAACCGTCATGGTTTATTATCAGGTTTCCTGGGTTTCCAGTAGATGCGAGCACACTGCGAAAAGTACATGAAGAGTCTTTGTAGATGTGGATGAGCTTAGTGCTGAGATCAGGGTTAGGAAAGTCTGTAAGAGGCATTGGTTGAGGGGGCACTCTGCTAAAATACTCTAGCACTTTCCCTTTAAAGCATCATTATAGTGTGCTAAAATTACTCTGCAGTAGGGAGTAGTTTGGTTACCTTAACACAAGCGAAAATAGAGGTTTTTTGATGCTGTGGGGCCTGAAGATGCAGCCCAACCATCACAGATGAACATGTCTGCTCTCTTACCACCAGGTAACACGTTTCTTCTCTGCAATAACTTATTTATCTGTCTGCAACCCTGTTTTTCAGGACTGCACTTTTATCTACTAATCTGTCATTCGCCCATTATGAAACCACCATCAGGCCCTCAGGTCTTTCAGTGTCTTTCCTTTGCTCAGAGACCAGAAAGGTGGAACAATTATCAATGTGTGATCTCAGACCATAATCTGTATTCACACATGCAGCAGATTTCTCCACCTATGAAAAATGCTGCTCCAATATACTGTATGATGCTCGGGTCTTCGTACAGCCCGTCTGTGTCTCCCCCTGCTGGTCATCTCAAAGCAGAATTCTGACCTCATTTTCCTGAAACGTTTGAGCTTCAGCATCAGCTTGAAATTAATTGCTGTTTTAAATCATTTATTTGACGTGTTTCTGCCACAAAAAAATATTCCATTGAGGGAATAGTAAAGTGCTAAGAAAGGTAACGTACGTATGCGTGAGACTGCTTCTTCAGACTTCCCGCTTTGACCCCGCCCCCGGCATCCATCATCCAATCATATCTGCAGCAGGGGATGAGCTGGCACTAAACACCGGAAGCAGGAAGTGTTAACTGCAACGAGGTGGGCTAACAAGCAGCGCAGTGTTGGAGTCATTTAAACACGTCTGTGGTCTTATTTACGTTTTGTTCGCGTTAAATTCTGAGGTGAGTTTTTCTTGCTCAATTATGATTGTCATTTCATTCTTATCTAAACTATTCAATCACGCCTGCTACGTAACATGTGCGGAAGCTATTATACTGCGACACACAACAAAACCAAATGTTGCGTGTGAGTGTTGCCCCTCAAGAATGTTGCTATAGATGC
>NC_042287.1:5858485-5963485 GCF_901000725.2 Takifugu rubripes
CTCCTCGGTGGAGAGGAAGGGAGGTTGAAAGCAAAATTAACCCCAGACTTCCCTCGGCTGCACTAAATCCAGCAGGATGTAAACTTTACAGCCTTTTTCTCCTATATAACTGTATAAATTCTAAACCAACACGTCCAGCAGACCAACGCTGCAGTGACTTGTGGCAGGATCTTTTGTTTTTATCAATCTCTTTCACATATTCTTCTCTCCTCCTTTAAACAAACCCACCAGGAATCTTTTTATTGACACAGATATGCCTGAACCTACAACTCGTGTTGTACATTAAAACTCATTACCCAAATCCGAGGGTGCGACAGGTCAGTTGCAGTTCCATTGAATCATCTGTAGGGGGCAGCATTTATCCACATGTGCTGATCTGCACCCCGGGTCAAACAGATGATAACTACCCTGAACTGTGGATCATCCAGTTACTGGACACACACACACACACACACATACCTGGGCCATGAGTGAGAGGAGTGCAGGGGTTAGGTTATTGAGAGTGAGACAGGGTCAGATTACCGACTGGGTGAGAGACAGGTGTGAACGGGAGGAAGAGAAAGGGAGCGAACATGTTAAAGAATGTAGTTTTTCTGTGCATCATTTTGAAGCAGCACCTTTTCCCCTGCTGAGGACACAATGAGACATGTTCATTCAGCAAAGACTGAGCTTCAGCTCAAAGATACAGTCATGTCAGTCACAGGAAACCAACAATTATCGTGTCTTATTATACACGTATTGGCTAAATGTCGACATTGAATGGTTTGTTTGAGGAGTTTCTTTGCTTGATCACGTCCGTGACACCAACCTTTACATTCTAGGTCTCAGTAAGGTCTAGAATTCCCTGTAGAGCTAAGATGGGAAGCCATGTGCCTCCGGGACTTTAATATTTGGCACATGCTGGAAAGTTTTATGGATGGTAGCAGTTGAAAGGTGATGCCAGCGCCCCGACCATTCTGAAATGGTGGAGTCTGAGAGGTCATCTGCTTCTCTTTTTAACTTGACTGCTCATGCCTGTGGACAAACGTCCAATTTTCCTAATCTCACACAACAACAAATAAGGCCTCATTTCTGCTCTGGAAATGCTATTTTTGCTATTTAAAACGTTTAGAGCCAGTCAGAGTTCTAAACTTATGGGGTTGGGTTTTTTTTTTTGTTTCATAAAAACAAAATTTACATACCAAAACACTCAAATTAAACATAAATTATTATATATTATATTGGGCCCATAGTGTCTGAGTGTGGTGATGCTCCAGTTTTGGAGGGAAACACTTATAAACAGAGGAAGCCCAGGATGGATGTGTTCTTGTCAGCGAGGTTGTTTTACTGAGCTGTGCTGTCAACGGGTTTCCAGTCACTCCTTTACTCAGGCCATTGTGAATAATCGAAACGTTGGCGGGGTGAACAGCTCCTTCCTGTCGATCACTCTGAGTCTCTGCTAACACTTGCTAACCTCATCTTGCTGCACAGAGATTCACACCATGGCACATTTGAGATTTGACGTATTACATTTTTCTCGTCTAGAAGCAGAAGAAATGCATATGTGTGTGTGTGTGTGTGTGTGTGTGTGAAGCGTCCATATGCAGCAGCTGAGGCAGCCAATCAGCCGGCAGGGAGTTCTAACGCACAGCAACCGTCTGAGGTCAACGGTGACGAGTCAGGAGGTGGTGGACAGGAACAACTGTCAGTGGTTACCGTCGCCGCCAGTTTAGCTTTCTACAGGTCGCACGCCTGTGTGGTCAGATCTAGTCAACCAAGCCCAGAAGAAGAAAGTGTGGTATTGGTTGATTCATTTTGATGATTTAATAAATGATATTTGATGAGAATCATCAGAAACAACCTGAGAACATGGAAAAAAAGAGCGAGTTCAGAACAGAAGCGCTGGTGTCTGTCAGTGTGAACATCGTGTTTCCAGAGGGGGAGAATGAGTCATGTGAATGATCCTCGAGGTGAACGGTCATACGTGAATAATGGAGGACGCAGTCTGTGAGAGAGGAGGGACAGTCGTGTGTTCATGGCAACGGTAGCAGCTGTTCGGGGTGGAAGGATGAACAGATGTTCTCTGGGGCCACTGGCTGCTGACGGACAGATGGACGGATGCAGAGCAGCACCCCAGTAGAATTCTTCCCCACAGCTGAAGCATCTATATAGTGTTTTGGTTTTTTGGGGTTTTTTTCTGCATCTCCACATCGATCAATAGTCAAGTCTCTCTGTTCTGTCTCAGAAACTCCAGGAAGCTGGTGTGGAACTGCCAGAGGCAGGGAAGAAGGGAGCAGGACCTCAAGAAGAGAACAAGGCTCTAAAAGAGGAGGTGAAGACCCTGAAGGAGGCGCTGGACACCACCAAAAAAGGTGAGGAGCAAAAGAATGCTTTTCTTTGCCGCCTGGGACCCTGGTTGGGGTGTTTTGGTACCTCCTGCCTGCTGATCCTGGACAGGCTCCTTGATTCTGAGAGTGATTAAGTGAGGTGAACACATGATGGAAGGAATATTTATTTTTAGAATCGGTAGGGATGCAACAGGAAACCAGGCACAGGCCTCTGAGGGTGTGAGGAGACAACAAGTTTACAGCAGGAGAGGGCAGAACCACTATTTATAGGGAATCCTCATTCATTCATTGGCGACGTGGTCGTTCAGTGCTGCTGAAAGGCTCAGCACGGGCACCAGAGCACGTGGAAACAGGAAGTGTAAGTGGGCGGATCCTCGTCACCCGTTTCATATCATTTCAGTTTAGACAAGATTCATATTTTGATGCTGCATAATTGCTGGATATAGTGTGTGTGTGTGTGTGTGTGTGTGTGTCGGGGAGATGCGAGTGATAGTGGATGTTTGCTGAGTAGAGCAGAAGCATGAACAGATCTGTGTTTCACAGCCCTGCAGAAGTCTGACAGTGACGTTCAGGCCATGAAGAAACAGGCTGAGAATCTGACGGTGGAGTACGACAGACTGCTGGATGAGCACAGCAAACTGCTGGTAATGCACACACACACACACACACGGGGGGGGGGGGGGAAGAGGGGGGCATCTTTACACTATCTGTCTTAGTCCTCTGAGTTGACTTCATTCTATCAAATACTTTAAATAAAAGCTTCCAGTCGCTTCTCTCAGATGGGCCTGGTCCTGCTCAAGGTTTCTTCCTGTTAAAGGGGAGTTTCTCCTTGCTACTGTTGGTTGTACAGGTTCAGGCCCTGGGATTATTATATATGAGCCCCCCCACCCTGTGGTATATGGTATGCTGTTACTTCCCACTGTGAGCTCTAATGTGTAGAATCAAGGCTCTGCTGGCTTTTCTATGAATTTGTGGCTTTGCTAAATCTATTTTGGCCGCTCCAGTAAAATCCCACCTGCTTTACTATAAATGTGTCCACCCAGATGACACACACGTGGTCCACAGACTCTTACGCAATATACCCACAAATACACCCGGGAGGGGGGGGGGGGGCGGATGACTCTGTGAATGGCTGGGGCAGAAAAGGGTCTCACTCCACCCCGTGGTGGCCCGGCCTGTCAGCTGACTGGAGGAGCATGATGTCACTATAAGTGTAGGTGTACTGGGAGCAGGGGGGGGGTCTTCTGGGGTTAAACTGGTCCAAACACGCTTCCAGCAGAAAGGGGGGGGGGGTCTTCCACCTCTCCAGGCACCCGAGCTTCTCAGGTGCTTCTCTGACTGAGCGGCTCCTTTATTGTCTGTGGGGTTTGGATGTTGGTCGGTTGGAGGAGCTCATGTTGGCTCCCGTTTCCTGTCTGCAGGCGAGCAGCGACAAGAAATCCGACTGAGGGCAACGGCACTGCTCCTGTCTTCAGCGTCCGCACAGTCCTCGACGAACCGCTCCTGCGTCCGCGCATGGGGACGTCCTCGCTCGTGTAGGATTCCCTGGCTGTGGTTTGGTTATTGCTTGGTGTTTTGTCCTGTCTGGAGCTACAACAGTTTCTTACTCTCTCTTTCATCAGCTCATTTCTTTTTCTATTTTTTATTTTTCTGCACAGGAGAACAGAAACTGTAAGATGTTCATGTCGGTGTTCTTTGGCTCCGCCCTCATACATTAAAAACAATTCACACATTGAACCTTGTGGAATTTCGGGCAGCTTCTCTCATCACTGGGAGAAGCTGCTGGGACACAGCAACTTTCACAGCCTCCCACTAAGATCTTCTTTCTGTTGGTCCTAAGTGTATAAAGCATTAAAAGTCTGGCTGGTCGGAAAATAAAGCCTTGTTTTCTTCTTGATTCCGACTTCATTTGAACTTTGTTGCAATTTTTCTGTCAACGTTTCTCAGAAAATGGTCAAACCCTCAAAGAACCTTGACTCACCCAAACTGTGTCTGTGGTTACTCACGGTTCTCCATTTCAAAAGTGCTTCCTGTGAGCTGCTGGGGCAGCTGAAGGTCATCGGTTCGATCGAAGCCTAAAATAGCCCCCGAAGCTTCGCCTTCATTGAATGAATGTGCACGATTAGTCATTGCTGATGCGCATCTGTCTTCGTGGGTGTGTCTCTGTCCCCATGATGTGGACTTTTAAAGGGCCTGAAGGGGGCAAACGAGCACACCGGTGGTCTTTACGGTTGCTTCACCTGTGGAAGCAAATGTGGTTTTGGTTTAGAGCAGAGGTCCTGGAGGACCGTAATTCGTATCCTCCGGGGGGGACAGGGTTGTCCACCTGACAGGCCACAAACCCCGGCTGGATTACGGCCCTCCGGGGCCTCCGCACCCCTGGTTTAGATGTTCCGAGCCGCACGCGAATCCTCTGAATTATTAAAGTTTAAAGTGGTCGTGATGACCTGAAGATTCACATCAGTAGTTTAGCTTCACCCAAAAGGTGTAATTTCACAATATCTTTCAGAATGTCCAGAATGATATCAAGTCTTTTATTTTCTCATAATTACGCTCAGCTAAATAATGGCAGAATATCGAGGAACGATTTGCCATATTCGGGGCTAAACTTGCATCATAAAGGCCCAGTTTTCCTCGGACTTGTAACAGTCTTTGTATAATATGCTATAAGCCTGTTACATCTATAAAGGATAAGATACGCTCAATCCGCTGTCTAAACATAGGGTCCCCGTCTCTAATAAGGCAGCTGTTGGACTAAACTTTTAGACACCACAAACCGGTTTGAGCCGCATCGCTGTCTTAACAGATCAACTTTCATAGCCAAGTGGCTGGTGTCCAGAACTGCTGACAGGATAAGGTCTCAGGCCAGGAACTTTTTTAAAGCTCCGCTAATTCTGTAGTCCGTCTGTGGTCGTTCACATGTGTGCTGATCTCACTTTCAACGCGGCTCTGGCTTTACATTGGAACGACGTGCTTGGGTGACGTTTATTTGAAGCTCCTTTAAATGTACTTCTGTGGAAGGGGGGGTGGTAATATAGGGAATTTACCCTGTGCAAAGTCTTTGATGTTAACAAATCAGAACTGTCGAAGGTGGTTTTGCCAAAAATATTAATGTTCTTTGGTGCTGGTGTTTCTTAAACTCAGTCATGGGGACACAAGTCTGATTCCACATTTGTAAATTTCATGGAAAAACATTAACATGTACGCGCCTCGTCTGTGTGTAAAGAAGGACGTAAAGATATTCCAACAGTTTGACCACGTGCATCGGAAGAATGTAGCCATGGAAACAGCTTGTGGGGTTATCATGTTAGTTTTATTGCCATTGGTTTATTTCATGTAGTGGGCGAGCACAATGATCACAATAGCTTACAGTATGATGACCTTGGTCAAGGTCACAGGGTTACAGTCAAACACAGATGTTGTTACGTTACTGACAAACACACTTGTTATCAAGATACATGGTAGATCAACGGCTGACTAATCAACAACTATGACTGGAAACTGGTTGCAAAGACACAGATGCAAAGACGCCATCAGAAAGTCTGAGCCGCAAACTTTACACTTTAAACACCGAAAGATCATTTCAACAGGAGGACGAGAGGAGGGGGGACAGTAAAGCGCTGGAAGGACAGAGTGACGGAACCTCGTCGAGAACCTAAAATATAATAAAGCCATCCGGCTGTCCAGTCGGGTTCCCATGGTAACCCCTGACCTGGCCTGTGTATCCACTGTGGGCTGCTAAGACGGCAGACACGCAGCCAGGAGCTTAACATACCGCAGCCAATACATTCAACGTATGCACAGGCAGCAGCAGGCCGTCAAGGTGACCTTCACCCTTTAGGTCAGATGGGCATCCCAACAGAAGGACCCCACAAATTCGTTAGAAGACGTTAATGGCGTCGTTTTAGCCGTACATCTGGATTGACTCAAAATAAATTTCTGTTTTCCTGCCTAATTTGTGTCCATCTCCAATTTAAGCAATAGTGAATAAACACCACATAAAGTCATTTTAGAATTAGACCAGCATGTTCAAATCTTACTGTAGAATTATTTCGAATGAAAACGCCAACAAAAGTCAAAGTTTGAGGCTGTCATGTTTCATAGTGGGTCTTAGTAAAGCAGCCAAAACTGGTCCATTTCCCGTTATGAAGAGCTCATTTTAAAACAAACAAACAAACAAACAAAAAACAAAACAAGGTGAATAGAGGTACAACAAGGGTGAACTTTAGGACGTTAAACCTGTGCCGGTGTTTCAGACAGCGTTTCCTCACAAGAGCACCCCCTATCGGTCTCAGCACAACACAACAGCTAAAAAAACAACTCGAGTAAGAAAGTTCTAGTGTCACTGTAAAAGATTCAGTTTGTTGTATTATTATTATTGTTATTGTTGTAATTATTATTACTGTTATTGTTATTATTGTTATTGTTATTACTACTATTATCATTAATGTTCTATTCATCAAAGAGAAAAAAGATTTTTCATTCTTTCCTTTTAATGTCCTTTTATTTTCAATATAAAACCGTTTACTGTAAGTTGTATTTTTAAAAAATTAAGTGAAACAGTAAGGGTCCGTAAACAATGGCGGTGTGAAAAGTGCAGATTTTGGGGGTGCGGGGGGCTGCTCTTGTGATGGACAGGAAAACCACAAATGACAAACAGACAAACAGCTCTCCAGCTGAGCTCCCAACACCTGAACAACTGGCTGCTGGTTTGGCCTGGAAAACGATTTGGTAATGTACGCTTTTCAAGTTCCTTTTCTTTATCCTCGACCCCCTGTGGCAGCCATTTACAGATGGGACAAACAGGAATCAGCATTAATTCTAAAAGCTCTCAGTAATTTTAGTCATAAGAATTCAGCATTACACTAGAATGAGCTATTTGAACAACTGGTTGAAAAGCAATTTGGCATTTTATTACGAAAATGAGTCCTTGAACACGTCTGAATTGTTCTGATGGGCCTGAAGCAACAAACCTGGAGCTTAGTTATACTTAATTAATTAATTAATTAATAATTTTGCCCCATAAAGCCAGCGGCTGTTTCATGATGTGATTCTCATCTGGAAACTTTGACTGTGTGCTGCAATTTGGCGAAGCATCTGCTCGGATCAGCCAATTCACTCCAAACAGAATGTTTCGCTCTGTTTAGAACTAAAGTCAACCAAATAAAACACCCTTTTGTTCAAAGCATCAGAAAGCCTCTCCAGCCTCAACGTCACCGCTTCACAGGAACTCTACCAAAATAATCTGGTTGCTACAGGTTCACCTCAGCTCAACAGTTTTGAATATATAGCAGCATCACATAAAGAATCCAGCCAGTCCTCAACAAGGTTTCTCTCTAAAATGATCTGTTGCTGGCCGTCGGATGTCCACTTCCCACCTTTGTCCCTCTGCTAAAGTAGAGACGCTGCCAAACTAACAGGGACGGAAACATCTTTGGAAATATTTCCCACAATTCCCTCCTCGCAGGCCATTGATGGTGCTGTAATTTGCATAAAAGCTGAAAGATGTTGGATTTGGAAGTCTGAACAGGAAGTGAGGTAGCCGTCATTATGGCGCAGTGCTCGTGTTTCTCAGCTCAACGGGAACCGACAGCCAGAAATCATCATCGCATTTACATTTACTGCATCAAATATAGATTCAACATTCATTCAATATACTGTATTTGTCACCAAAATAAACCTCTTAGCTTCATTTTACAATGTTAAACAAAAAATGGTTTCTAATCTCTACTTACTTTAAAAATATTATTTTAGAAGAGTATGTAATTCCTTTTATTTACAACAGTGTTATGCACGGTGGATGTTAGATAGTTTCAAGGAGACAGAGTTGTAGACATGTCCCCCCCCCACCCCCCAGCAGAGCTGGACTTGGGCTGTCCTGTAAAAGAATCTGGGTTTGGCTGGTTAACCTTGCGGGCTCCGGACTTAAGACAACAATCATGTAAGGCAATCGTGGGCACCAAGCTGAGTGTTCCAGCTCGTGTTCGGCAAACAGTTGGGCTTCTTCTCTAAAACAAACTCATTTCTCACACACAAAGCGAGAACCAGTTTATTGGGAGTCAACAGATCAATATCAGATTCCAGACCAATCTAGGGTCCGTTCCAGGAACTGGATCTTCTGGCTCCGCTCAACCCAACAGTCTGGCTACATGTAAGGCCGCCTCATTGTCCACTACACTGATTCGGGTCCTGTCGCCTGAACTCTTTTACACTTTACGTTACAACGGTGTTGAGTTAAATGAGCAGTATGTGAGAAATGTATGTAAAGTAACTGTAAAATGGCCCTGATGGCTCAACAGAAGCCAAGGAATCGTGTTCATTTCAAACACAGCTAGATTATTCTCACTTCAAAAAGAAAAGTGTCAGCCCGTAAATAACGCAATTTTTTGTTTTGGTCTGTAGCTCCGCCCTCAACCAAGCTACCAATCACCAAGTCAAGGTTTGGGCATCCAGGATGCCAGGAGCCACTGAGCTGCAGCTTGAGCTGTTACTAAAGCTAAAAAGGTCTCGTTATTATTCCCAACATCGTTGTGACAAAGTCAGAGTCAAAAGGAGGATCTGTAAAGGAAATGCCTTCAGATTCGGCTGAAAGCAAATATGATTACAGAAATATGAATACGGAAATATGAATACGGAAATATGAAGACTGATGCTGAAGTTGCTGATTTTCTCCTTCAAAGAATTAAATTTGGCATCGAATTGACTTGATAATAATTTGTTTAAGAAATAAAAACGGTGGCTCATCATTGTTAGCTTTAGCAATGCATTATCAGAGCTCGTTGTTCTGGTATGTTGCTGGAAAAAAGTTCCAACATTAGGCCATTGTGGCAATATGGTGCAGACAAATTCTTGCAGGATCTGGCACCCTAACTGGCAACCCGTACTCTGGGTAGAGGCGGAGCGATACCTTTGATTGGGGCTTAAGTACCAGCTTTGGCCACAAACGTCCATACTACCCCCTAACCTGAGAGCCCCGAATGTTGGCGGCTGTAGTTTCAGGTCAAGCCTCTGTATACGCAACATATTCGTGTTCCTCATTTGTTAACGGGTGTCTTTCATTTTTGTTCTATTTTTATCCATTTTTGACTCATACGGATGAAAACCATCAGCGGTTCAAGAGAGGAGCCTGTTGGGAGTAGGGTAGCAGAGGAGGCAGAGAAAAGATGAAGAAATGGGTTTATCTTGGCATCTTGGAGCCCTGGTCTGAGATCAGCCCTGTGGGGGGGGTGGGAGGTTGGGTACTGTCTTTGGCACTTCAGCCGTCCTGGGGAGCATGAATCAGAGCCCAACCTTGCACAGAACTGAGGTTCCTCGCCAAGCGGTCACAAAGGAATCACTATCGGGTATCAGACGGAATACTTTCATTTATCTGAGGTGTTTTAAGTAACGAGTAAATATTCCACCTGGTCAAGAGTTGGCGCTCCAGCCTGGAATCTCTTTGTTCCGTTAACCTGATCGTTCCTGGAGCTCGAGGTTGAGAAGCGCTTCAAAGCCGGGACCATCTCGACATTTCTTGGCTTGTGTTTTTTTCCCCTTGGTGCACCTGAAGATGCTTCGCTGAGGACCTTTCAGAGCTACTTAATCCTTGCATGGAGTTGGTTTCTGTGGACTGATGGTGTTGATCAAGCCAATCAGAATTCTCCACCTCTGATCATGAACTAAGAAGGTCAGAGCTGGTGGGTTGAGGACATGATGCTGGCTCTAGATCAGATCGCTTCAGCCCAACCATTTCTAACGAGTATGGCTGGGCAGGTCCAACTCAGGGCAAAAGCCCGGGGGAACGAGGACAGCTCGGTGATTTCGCTCTGGCCGAGTTCAGTCTGGCTTTTTGGCACATGGTGCTTTTATGGATGGCTGGCTGCTACGTGAACGGCGTTTCTTTGAAACATCAGTCTCACTGCTGACTTGGGAGACGATGACTTGCACATTTGGCTCCTTCTATAACTCTGTCTTATTAAACATCCAGTACACAAGTATTACAAGTTCAGATTGGAGAATAATGATTTAGCAGTTGTATCCTGCAGCTGAAGCCTCAGAAACAAGACCACGCTGGAGGAACCTGGACGGGACACCGATAGAAAAAAAACCCTCTCCGGCTTTCGCTGCCATGATGTCCACAAACAGCTGAATCAACCTGGAGAGCTGCTGGTTTCCATTCAATCACAAATGGAAAAACACAAAAGATCTTTTGGTTGTTCCTCAATTTGATGAATTGTTATCTTTACACCAACCGCTGGAGTGGATCCGAGAGAGCGGATGAATCGTTTGAGAGTGCTGTGTGTGACGGGGGCTTCCAGCCGTGCTGTTGTAGGTGGGCTGGGTGTGGATGGAGAACTGCTTACATCACACTCTCAAAGATGATGACCTTGTTGTCATCAGAGCCAGGGGACAGTGAAGTCAGCGACTTCATGTCAGGGGCCATGTACTCTAGGTGATGGGGCCCCCAAACAGGAGTGGTCAGGTGAGCCCAGCGCTGTTGCAAACAGAAGAGAAACATTGAAATGATCACACAATTCCCCCAAAGCACCATAACTCCACTCGTTTTGGTGAGTTGTGTTTAATTCTCAGGTCATTCCTGGCTGGGGGAGCTTTACCTCTCTGATGGTCCCCTTGGCCCTGACCAGTTTGTAGAGCACGCTGACAGGGATGCAGAGCATCGAGGACAGAGCCAGACACCAGCCGATGACCTCCCCCCACCAGGGGTACACGTACACGTTGTTGTAGGTCAGAGGTTTGTAGTTGACCAAGTGGAAGAGGAAAATCCCCTGCAGCAGATGAGCAACAGAGCCTTTAGTGGGTGACGCATGTCCCTCCTTCATCCACCTGTCTCTCCATCCATCATCCATCCATCCATCCATCCATCCGTCCATTCATCCATCCATCCATCCATCCATCCATCCAACCATTCATTCATCCATTTACCCACCGATCCATCCATCCATCCATCCATCCAACCAACCGTCCACCCATCCATTCATCCACCCACCGATCCATCCATCCATCCATCCATCCATTCATCCACCCCTCCATCCACCCCTCCATCCAACCATTCATTCATCCATTTACCCACCGATCCATCCATCCATCCAACCATCCATTCATTCATCCATCCATCTATCCACCCATCCATCCATCCATCCATCCATCCATCCATCCATCCAACCAACCATCAACCCATCCATCCATCCATCCATCCAATCATTTATTCATTCATCCATTCACCCATCCATCCATCCACCCACCGATCCATCCATCCATCCATTCGTTCATCCATTTATCCATCCATCCATCCATCAACCCATCCATCCATCCACCCCTCCATTCATCCATCCACCCCTCCATCCATCCATCCATCCATCCACCCCTCCATCCATCCATCCACCCCTCCATTCGTCCACCCCTCCATCCATCCATCCACCCCTCCATTCATCCATCCACCCCTCCATCCATCCATCCATCCATCCACCCCTCCATCCATCCATCCACCCCTCCATTCGTCCACCCCTCCATCCATCCATCCATCCATCCATCCATCCATCCATCCATCCATCCACCCACTGAGCCATCAAATCAAATCAAATCAATCTTTATTTATATAGCGTCTTTTACAATCAAAATTGTTTCAAGGTGCTTTCCAGAATCCCAGGGCCTGACCCCAGACAAGCAACAGTGGCAAGGAAAAACTCCCCTTTAACAGGAAGAAACCTTGAGCAGGACCAGGCTCATGTAGGGCTCATGTATCCATCCATCCATCCACCCACCGATCCATCCATCCATTCATTCATTCATCCATTCACCCATCCATCCATCCATCCATCCATCCATCCATCCATCCATCCATCCATCCATCCATCCATCCATCCATCCATCCACCCATCACTACAGGAAGACCTTGCTTCAGCCTCACCATGCAGACACAGGGCGTTATGAAGGACCAGCACCACTTCATCCAAGGAAAAGGCCGGTAGCCAATCATTCGAGCGATGTCGTCCATGAAGCGGTCGGCACCTACAGGAGACGCAGGTCAATTTCAAAATACCGCCGTCCTTACAGAAAAATGTGTTATTTCAAATAAATCAGTATCACGTGCTGCCTTTCGTCAGTGGAGACGCACCTTTCTTAAAGTCTCAGAGAGCTTTTTTTTACTATGATTGACTGATGAACTTCACTCAACTGTGACCTTTACTGTAACATCCTGTAATGGAACCATTAACAGGACCTATTTTCAGCTCACATGTGTCACTCTGGCACAGCATGTACATGCAGTCATGTAACCCTAGTGTGTGTGTGTGTGTGTGTGTGTGTGTGTGTGTGCCTACCGTAAACCCATGCAACTACTATACATTCCCAGAATGCCTGCCACAACAGAGTCATCCCGCTGGCTGAGTAGTAGTCAAACAGCTGGAAGACGTACATTCCTCCCTGCAGAGACAGTTCCGTTTAAAACCAGTCCCACTCGTTCCCGGTCCCCACTGGTCCCAACAATCGTGTGTAACTGACCTGCGTCACCATGGACAGGTCGATGATGAAGCACAGTAGGCAGCATATTGCCACGGCAATCTCTCGTTTGTAGCGGTGGTAGTGCCTTCCAGGAAACAGATCCAGGATTCCAGTCACGAAGCCCTCAACACCAACAAACTACAAAAATGGCAGGTCATTAGGACCCGGGCAACTTTCCAACCATTCACCTGGTAACCATAAAATAAGGGAAAGCAGTTTTCCTCTTATTCCTGAGTGAAAGGGAGGAATGGTTTGGAGTGGCAGCATCCGCCGGCAGCTGCAGATCCTCCAGATCTGGTTTTCCCTTTATGGTGCTCATCAGAGCAGATCATCACAGGGAGAAGGTCTTTAGGGGTCTAATGTAGAGGGCCGCTTTCTGACCAGTAAGACTGCCACTGGTGTGTCCTCTGCAGGGCTGCTAGACTGTGCTGGAACCGTGCCTTTAACAAGGTCAACGCTACATTGTTTAAGCTACGTTAATTGCTGCAGCTACTGAAGGATTTCCATTCATTCCCAAATGAAAACCAGTTTCAATCCGGAGAACATCGTCTATTATAATAAATGTTTATAATAAATGACATTTGAGCTTGTCCGCTGACAAGGCTGCTCACCTGACTGTCCAGCCCCAGCAGCAGCAGCATGAAGAAGAAGAGCGCCGCCCAGAGAGGAGCCACCGGCATCAGAGTGACCGCCTTCGGATATGCGATGAAGGCGAGACCAGGACCTGGCAAAGCAGCAGCTTTAGTTCTTTGGACGGACAGACAGACAGACAGACAGACAGACAGACAGACAGACAGACAGACAGACAGACAGACAGACAGACAGACAGACAGACAGACAGACAGTGTGTCACGTGTCTGTGCTGATACCTGATTCAGCCACCTGTGAGATGTCCACCCCCTGCTCAGCAGCCATGAAGCCCAGAATAGAGAAGACAACAAAACCAGCAAAGAAGCTAGTTCCACTGTTGATGAGAGCCAGAATGAAGGCATCTCTGCAGAAGACACACACACACACACCAGCAGAAGACACACACACACACACCAGCACACACATAAATAAAAACCAAGGATAGAAGAGGAGGTATGTTAATGTCTGTGTGTGTAAATATGTTTGTGTGTGAGAGTCGTACTTGTAGCAGTCGTTGTTGAAACGGTTGTAGCTGCCCAGGGCAGTTAGTGCCCCCAGCCCGATAGCATAGGAGAAAAAGATCTGCGTTCCGGCATCAATCCACACCTAAAGATACGACATCACCCAGTTTAAGAGTAATCCTTCACAGAGCGGCCCTTTGTGGGCGTCAGGATGGGCTTTTAACATCAACAGCGGGCAGCCGGTGTCATTGTACCTGTGCCTCCTCCAGTTTGGACCAGTCCGGTTTGATGTAGTACATAATGCCGTCGTAGGCCCCAGGCAGCGTGACACCTCGCACCAGCAGGATAATGAGGACCACGTAGGGGAAGGTGGCCGTGAAGTACACGATCTGTAACAAACACGTCAGGAAGGGAACCATGGTGAGGGCTGGAGGACATCTCACACACACACACACCCCTAAACCTAAGATGCCATCATGTGACATCTTAGGTTTAATGTTCCGTTTGATTGGAACAGTGAATGGAACAGATGCTCCTACTGCTGGCAATATATTATTATGATTAATAATCTATTTTCGCCTTGACCTCAATTTTAAAAACATTTTGGACAGAGTGTACCGGTATGTTTGTACCGTATTTTGAAGATGCAGTGACCGTTTTTGGTCGATAGGGGGTAGTGAAGAGCGCAAAGTGTCATTAAAGTAAAAACAAAGTTGAGTGAGCACCAACACACACACACACATACACACACACAGTGTGCATCAGCATGAGTTTCCTTCCATAGAAACGGTTCCTTGAACTCTTTTGACATGTCCAGCCTCCTGCTGAAGATCAACAGTAAACGTGTGTGTGTTGGTACTGAGAGTTGTGTGAATCCAGCGGACTCATGCTGAGGGCAGTAAAACATACACACACACACACACACACACACACACACACACACACACACACACACACACACACACTCACCAGGACCACAGTTACGTTTCAGGACATCTTCTTTTTAAATAAATACAGATTAGAACAGAGGACAGAATAAATGCTGGCAACGTGTTATTTCCCATCAGGTCTTGGGGTTCTGGCAAGACATTCTGGACACTTGCTCATCAATTTGGTATTTTTAGGATTGGAGTCAAGTTTGCCCAAGAATTAATCTCCTGACCGATGACCTTCTGTGAATCATCTGGAAAGAACAGGTATTTCTTCATGGTTCTCTAGTTTCTTGTTGCTCTTGGACAGCAGCTGAACTTCAGCAGCCTGGAATTCACCAAAGCTTCTGAGCAATAATGGGATTAAAATATAAATTGTACATGAAATCTGCTCAAGGTTTCTTCCTGTTAAAGGGGAGTTTTTCCTTGCCACTGTTGCTTGTTGGGGGTCAGGCCCTGGGATTCTGGAAAGTGCCTAGAAACAATTTTGATTGTAACAGACGCTATATAAACAAAGATTGATTGATTGATTAAAACATATAAAACGATATTTTATAAAGCATTTGTGTGGGGATATATTATCCATTATGTTACAGAAAAAGTCGAGCTGTGGGACGCGTTTTTTACGCTTTTGGTTGTGTTTTGAAGAGGGGAAAAATTGAAAATTTGTTTTATAATTCTTATATCAGACGGA
Organism: Takifugu rubripes; assembly: GCF_901000725.2. Lineage (NCBI taxonomy): Eukaryota > Metazoa > Chordata > Actinopteri > Tetraodontiformes > Tetraodontidae > Takifugu > Takifugu rubripes. The sequence goes on from NC_042287.1 coordinate 5,874,027, forward strand.
TGCAGAGATAACGATAAAGACAGAAAATAATAATTAATACAAACAAGTAATTAATATCACATGAAATCATTAATCTGACGCATTTACTTCTGTCACTTTTTTACTACCGGTATTGAGTTATGAATTAAGAGACAGACAGACAGACAGGCAGACAGGCAGACAGACAGGCAGGCAGGCAGACAGACAGACAGAAAGACAGACAGACAGAAAGACAGACAGACAGACAGACAGACAGGTAGAGGGTTACCTTCCCAGTTGATTTGACTCCCTTCCACACACAGAAATACACCATAACCCAGACGGCCATCAGACACAGCGTGACCTCCCAGTTGAACTGGCCGGGTTCGTTGAGCCCAGAGGAGATGTTCAGCACCTTGTTCCTGCAGAGGGAGGAGACCTGTGAGCCACGTGGGTCGGTGTGCTGGTGGGTTTCATGGAAACAGCACAGCAGAACAAACTAGACGGACATAATAACAGTCAGAGAGTTGATTCAGGCCACCTACAGAAGCTCTTGTGATTAGCAACATCAGCATCCTGAAATACATATGGACCCAACCCAATGTCCCGGTGATGTTATTTCAGGTGAGGCCTGTAAATGCTGCACTATTTGGGACCTGGGCAGGTGACTCTGGTTACGTCTCCGTGGTTACGTTAGCTAAGTGGGACTCACTCCCAGAACTCGATGATGGGGGAGCGGGCGTCGGCCAGCTCGGCACAGGTCATGTTCCCACTGATGGTGACGTTGGCCAGGCTGGCGTTCTTGCAGTCCTGATGGTAGGTCTCGATGCACATGGGCGTGTTCCAGATGTTGTCACAGCTGGACCAGGGCAGGGTGGCGCTGAAGGATTTGATCAGATAGTAGAAGCCCCAGGCCAGAACCATGATGTAGTAGGTGTTACAGAAGAAGACAATCACCATGGAGGCGTAGCCCAGACCTGAGGGGAAGACGCACAACACAGCAGCCAGTCAGGAGCAGCTCCAGGTCTCCAGCATCATGTGGGCAACTCAAACCATCGGCCTGGTGCACAGTGGTGGTGAACCTTGGCGCGACAGCGTTCACTTGAGCAGGGAGGAGCTTGTAGTCATGGCGACTCAAACCTAAACAGCTGCTTACTGAAGGCCAGCGAAATTTGTACTGTCATAACTGGGACGATGATTGTAAAATTAAAAGAAAAAACCCTTAATTTTATTGCTTTATTTGTTTTTAAATACAACTTCCATAATAGAAGTAAGGTATTTGGTCCTGACCAACAAAGAGCAAGAGTGGCAAAGAAAAACTCCCTTTTAACAGGAAGAAACCTTGAGCAGGACCAGGCTCATATGGGGGGACCCTCCTGGAGGTAGAAGAGAGTTACCATTACAGTTATTAACTCAATATGGTGCCACAGGCCGCAGGTAAAGATGCAGCTCCTGACAGGACGCTGGAGTCTGTCCTTAAACTACCAATAATCACACGAGACCCCGTTAGTGTCATTATTATTATTTAATCGGAGCACAAACTCAAGCAGGCCACAAACAGGAGCTGGTTTGATGCTAAACTGGGAGAGATAACAGTCAATCTACATTTATGATTTTATGAGCTTCTGACTTTGGCCTTTCCGCTTCTGAACAACACCGAGCGTCACCTTTGGTATAGTCGGTGGTACCAGAGATGACTTGACTGGCGGAGGAAATAACAAGCAACTGCTCCAGTTTTCATGAAGGTGATGTGGTTTTATCAGGAGCACACGTCCTAAAATAGGAGCATGTTGTTGTTGTGGATCCTTGAGGTTCTGGACCCTCAAGTGTGATTCCCTAAATTAGAATGAGCCCATCGATGTGGGGATCTGGCGAAGCCCTTGTTACGACTTGGCTCAAAGTTGTAACAAATAGAGGGAATCAGCACACAGAAAGATCAAATCATCTAAATATTTTATTGAGAAACCCAAACCAAACTCTGGCTCCTCCCAGCTCGCAGGTGAAACCAGTCTCACCCAGTCTCACCCAGTCTCTGGGTTAACAAAACAAAACACATGAACGGGCCGTCATACCCTGGAGATGGTGAGCTCTGCCAGTGTCACACACCCAGAGTTGGGTTTTGAGTGTGTCTTTTGATAGCTCCAGATCCTCAGTTATTCAGGTCAGAGCAGTCAAAACAGAAGTTTCGGGCTGGAGGCGGCTGCAGGAGCGGTGGGAGATCTTCAAAACCTCGAAGAATCCACTCTTTCACTTGACTTTTACCACAGAATTCTGCCTTAAAGTCTGAAGTCTAAAGGTTGGAGACGCTCACAACAATGCACTCACAACTAATAAAACATGAACCCGATCAACTGGAAAAACACCGTACACGTGCGTGCGTGTGTCTTTTGTTTCATTTCCATATTTCTGCTGCTTGTTCAACGGTAAATATGATATGAATGCCTGTAGTTTCCTCACTGAGGGTAATAATCCTGCCAGACGCCAACGGCTGGAGGAAACCTTGAAAAACGGCCCTCGTCCAGCCTCAGAGGGGCACGAGTAAAGGTCAAGTACCTTTGAAGAGCGGCGCAATGTTCCAGACATTGATGCTGCCGGCCTTCATGAACTGGCCAAGAGCGATCTCCAGGAAGAAGATGGGGATCCCTCCCACGAATACGATGAGCAGGTACGGGATGAGGAAGACACCTGCGGGGAAAGACAGGTTAAAGACGGGTTAGAGGCTCCAGGGCTCAGAGCAGGATGATGCTGCTGGTTCCAGCCCAAAAAAACCTTTACGTGGGAAAATAAACAGCAGTTTCAAGCAACAGGAAAACCGTGGGAATGATGAAGATGAGTGTTTTCTGCCTTTTTTCTGTGTTTTCTCCTCTTAAAACTGTGGCGACGGACATAAACCGTCCCGCTCATGAGCCGGAGCCCTGAATAAATCTGGTGCAGTTTTGGATCTCGATGACACATTTTTCAGTGTCATCACATTTCTATGTGAATGGGAGGGAAGCTTTCAATCATCATCTCCCCTCATCCTTCCTTCGCTCCTCTTTCACTCGGGGAGTGAGAATCAACAACAAAGGGATCAACGGCTGTTTAAACTCTAATTTCAACATCACCCAGAAAGACCACAGCAGAAATATAATGAAGAAATAATAAAACACTGGTGGAGAAATCGCGTCTTTGTCATGATAAATTATGTTAATGTGTTTAAGGAGCCTTTGCTTCTTTCTGTGACCTCTCTGATACATGAATGAGTGGATAAATACTTCATTCATCCGTCATTGCTCAATGAACGGACAATTAGTAATGCTTTTTCTTTACTGCTCTCTCTCTCTCTCACACACACACACACACACACACACACACACACACACACACATACTTGTAGTTCTATCTGTGTGAGGACTTTTACAGCCAATGTGTTCCCCAACTTTAACCCTCCAACCCTAACCAGCTCCATTAACCACCTAAGCCTGACCTAAACCTCACCCTTAAAACCACCTCTTTACCCTGAAACAGTCCTTTGGATTTGGGAGGACCAACCAAAATGTCCTCGCTTTGCTAGTAGAATGTTGTTAATTGTATGTAACAAATACCACCCCACACACACACACACACACACACACACACACACACACACACAAGGCCCAGAGTAACTGGGTCAGAGTGTCAGCATGAGAAACTGGTATGAATGGACCAAACTGGGAGATTCATGAACCAGGAGTTTTATAATAGCACCAGCAATTAGAGAGAGATAGAGAGAGGGAGGGAGAGAGGAAGGGAGAGAGGGATAGAGAGAGGGATAGAGAGAGGGATAGAGAGAGAGGGGGGAGAGAGAGTGGGGGTAGAGGAAGGGGTAGAGGAAGGGATAGAGGGAGGGAGGGAGAGAGGGAGGGAGGGAGAGTCTTCACCATCAACTTGTGTAATTCTGTTTGTAGTAAAACATCAGATATTATGTATCATTTACCACCCTTAGAAATAGAACATAAAACAGTTTTACTCCACGTGTGACCTGTGCGTAATTATACACATACGAAAATTAAATCACAAAATAAACTGGAATTAAGTCAACGGCTGATTTATCGGGAGAAGCACCGCTATGCTCCCGTAGCAGCAGGCTAAAATTAGACCCGTAACTGGACCCGAGTGTTCCTGCTCCCCCTCACCATCCCTCGCTCTTCCGTGGAAATGCGCATGGACCTTTACCAACAGTGCTGAGAGGGCCAGAGGAGCCGCACAGGTGAAGCTCTGAGCAGGTGAGGTGGGGATGACATTGCATTCTCCTTACGTAACATTTCCCACATGTGAAATGTTCGCAGATGAAAGTAAGTCACAAATAGCACCACAGCTGACATTTCTGCAGTTAGCCTGTTAAGCTGCAACAACACGGTAAGTTGGGTAAGCTGGTTAATCCCAGGTAAGTCACTGGGCTAAACAGCGATAAGGCTAATGACAGAGCACAAGCATCAGCACCATCACCACCAGTATCACCACCGGTATCACCACCTCCACCAGGGGACGCACCTCCACCGCTCCCCAAAACTCTCACATTTGGCTGATGAGCACATCACATGTTTGAGTTTTTCTTAATCATAATGCATAATTTAGAAAGCTAATGGAGCTAGCATCTTAATGGAAGCTGATAGCTAGTAAACCACCGGATCACAAAGCTAACCCACAGAACAAACTTGCTCACACCGAAAAACATTTTGCCTTTTAGAATAACATCAAAGAGTCTTGTATCATCCAATCCAATATTAGCAGCTGAGCCAGCGTTTAGCTTCTCCCTTCACATTTGTACCTTCTGCTCACTAGGCTGAAGTTCATCAGCTGGAGCTTTTTATTGAGCTCAAAGTCGGCGTAAAGGCTGCTGACGGTACAGGTCGGTTATTGCACAACCGTAAAAATCACGTACACGCTGCCGTTTTAGAACCAACCTAAAGGACACTTTACTGGTGTTTTATGGATCCTATAAATGATACTGTTTGGAGTTTAGAGACATATTAATTTGGTCCTAAATATAAACAACCATCGTCTCCTTGTGTTGATGGTCAACAAACAGAGCAGACCAACACATGGGATCCTGTCTGGTGGGGATGTTTGAGCATCTGGCTCCAGAATAGAATCAGAAAAGAACCTTTCTGAACGGTACCACCAAAGATGGGGCTGTGAAACAGGATGCAGAGCTGGGCTCAGGTCTGCTGAGGTTAGGTGTTCCAGTCTGGCTCCGCTGGTTCTGCATCTCTGAGAGCTCTGTTCGGCCAAGGGCAAACAGAGCACCGCTCCAAGTCTGGGGCAGTTTGGACTTTAAGCTAGATCTAAGATAAGCTAAGTCTCTTCAACAAAAAGTACTACATCATCTACATAAAGGATTATGTAAAATGTGGGGGTTTAGTTATATTTCTCTTTCTTTGACCGCTGTTGGACAACCTGGCTACCCCACTGGGGGGGGGGACCCGGTCCCACTGATACCCCACAGGTAGCAGAACCGCATCCATCTGACCACACGTGGGCATAGAGAGGAGGAAAAGAAGAGGAACGCCGAGGCCGTCAACAGGATTAAAAGATTACAGGCCACTCCTGGTAATCTCTCATCCACGTGGTCAGGCGGATGATGATGTCACACTCGTCTGCCATTTAACACACACGCGGCCACACACAGGTGGGCGGAGCCATGACACTGTATCACTGTATCTGTACATGACACCTGTCACCTTTAACCCCGGCTGTATGAGGGGCTTGTGAACATATACAACGATTCTAACTGCGGCGACCGCAGGAGCGGGAACGGACCAAAGAGAGCGGCAGCTGTGAAACACCTGATCAATCAACACCATCGACCAAACATCCCAACAAGCCCAGATCGATCGCCTGATTTCTGCCCTTTGTAATCTTCCATGACTTCAAACCGCCCAAGGCGTTTTTCCGCTCCTTTAATCGTTGCGCGGACTTTACCCCTCGGATCACGTTACAGTAGATCCGTGTATTTTAGGAGGTCGTACACAGGTGATTGAGGAGTCCCAATCAGGGGACGACCTGATCCCACAGGTAGATTTCTCAAGCCCTTCAGAGCTGAGGTGCTATTTATATAGCGTCTTTTACAATCAAAATTGTTTCAAGGCGCTTTCCAGAATCCCAGCGCCTAACAGCAGACAAGCAACAGTGGCAAGGAAGAACTCCCCTTTAACAGGAAGAAACCTTGAGCAGAACCAGGCTCATGTAGGGAGACCCTCCTGCTGATGGGGGACTGGGTAGAGAGAGAGGAGAAGGGGGAGGACAGGTAGAGGAGAGAATAGGATAGAAACCTACTCACAGACAGGTAATGTTGAGGATAATGTTGCTGCGAGATTCCCAGGCATGAAACCACAGCAGCTATCACCAAACGCAGATGTTCAAACACACACACACGCACACACGCACACACACACACACACACACACACACGACTTCCTTCTGCGTTTGGTGATAGACGCTGGCAGTTGGGAGTAAGGAAACAAGGACCAAATGAGAAGGATGTGTGGGGAATGAAGAATGACTTCAAGGAGATAAGTAGAAGAAGAAGGTGTCCTCAGCTTTGATGATACCAACCTTTATTTAGAAGAGGAAACAGAGGTGTCTCCTCAGAAGATGGGTGCTGGGTTCAGGGTCGCCTTTACTGCATTTTCACCACAGCCAAATGTCAAATGAGCGAATCGGAGCAACCCGACGACTGAGACCTCCCTCTGAACCAAAGCAGCTGTAGTTTTGGAACTCTTGCACTCACTATTCCTCATGCACTTATTGTCAGGAAGAGTTTTCAGTAGCTGTGGTTGGATGTAATCTGTATCTGTGGTTAAGAGACCTGGTCTCACTTCTCAAATTAAAGCCCTATGACGGTGCAGGTGAGGAGGAGGCCAAACATGATCGGCCAATCAAAACGATTAACACCGCGGCTCATTCAACAAGCTTCTTGAAGCTTTAGAACTTAATACCTGCAAGCATGGACTTTTCTAGAGGATCACACCCGACGCTTGAACTAAAGTTACACCACAGTTCTCCCTGTGAGAAGGTTCCTCCAAAGGTTCCTGTACAGCTCAGTTTTATTCTTATTATTTCTTCTGCTAGCCTCTTTATCTTAATTCACACGTAGCTGTGCTGGGAACTGCAAAACCCTCACAGGACTGGACCCTTGCCTGGACCCTGGACTGGCCCCTTGGCTGGACCCTGGCCTGGACTCTGGACTGGACCCTAGCCTGGACCCTGGACTGGGTCCCGGAATTGGTCCTGGTCAGCCTAAAAGATAATAACAATAAAACTGACAGGAGCCTTTGGAGGAACCTTGTCCATGCGGGTCGACGTGAACCCAAAAACTCCAACACTCCGCTCAAAAAGCTGTTCTTGCACCTTTCAGCTGATGTTTGTCGCTCATTCCGACAAAGATCTGGATCAGCCCAGAGTGGAACCAAGTCTGTTCTCCTTATCTTCAATGATGGTGATGCTGGGGAGCTGACTGAATGGACGGTGACGGCGTTCAGTTGCACATCCCTAAATATCAGTAACTGTTTGGTGTGTAACGGTAGTTACTATTTAAATAATAAAACGCCTGGTGTGCTTCGCTCTGATTTTCCAGGGGCTCTGCTCTCTGGTTGGTGGAGCAGCTCTGGGGGGTGTTTCATTGTTGCACCGGTTTGTCTCCTCGTCGTCATAGCAACAGACAGACCGGATTAGAGGAACTCTGACTCAAATATTGAAATGAGGGGGAAAAGTGACTGAAGTGGACCAAACCATTTTGTCCTGTCCTGAAAAGGACTAAATTCCATGTGAGAATGGCACCAAATGTCAGCGTTTCATGGGTCAACCTCATTTATCGACCTGCTAACAGAAAACCATCAAAGCTAACCGAAGCTTCGTCCATTCATCCGGTTGTCTGGGTGTTGGACGTCGAATGACCGTCTATGAAAGATGCCCTCCGCTACACTGAGTCCTTCATGTGCTGTCTGTAGCTGTGCGTTACTCTTGCGCCAGGTTAGCATGAAAAGGCCAGCTGAGCTCATCCCGACCTGATTGGTGCCGCTAGCTGTGTGAAAAGCTGCCTCCCAGATCATGACCTGATGTGTTTACGCAGCCCGAAAAGATCATCTCCCGGGAAGGTGTGCTGATTAAAAGCGCTGGGATTCATGAGCGCAGCGCTGCCCGTGCCAGGGAACAGGACTGCCCTTTAGAGACTGGCTTTGGACCCTGGTGCTGGTCTGATAAATCTGAGCCCCTCCTGTCACCAGCGCTGACAGCTGGAGTTACTGGAAACTCAAACTGGCTGTGCAATGTGGGAATGGGACCTTTTCCCTGTGATTTACAGCAGGTCCCATCTTCTCCCCCCTCCCTCTGTGTGAACCTACAGCCCTCTGTCACCAGCCTGTTGTCCGGCTGAGCTTTACCCACACGGAATGTGACCTTTTCAGGTGGGGGATAAATTTCTGCCCCTCTCGGTGATGCCCTCACTCCTGCAGTCCGGGACGCCAAAAGGAGCTATTCCGGGAACAAGAAGAAGAGGGAAACCAAAGAAGAAGAAACAAGGTGCAACTAAGGCAAGGCGGGGGACGCTGGGACGTGTTTAGCCTTTTTATTTATGTGAATCATTAAACTGAGTCACATGGCTCATTCCACGAGATGCTGTCTCAGAGCCGGTGGCCCATGAGCGGCGCGCGGAGCAGGCGCAGCTCTACTGTGTCTCGGTGACATTGAAAAACAAACCCGTCCTGATTCTTTGTGGCACTTTAAGGAGGAAACCGAAGCGACAGAAGCAAACGGCCGCATCTAAAATCACCTTATAAACAGGCGGCTTCAGCTCTCGGAATCCTCAGGGGAGAATTATCCAGCATCAGTGAAAACTGAGGCATCTCCTCAATTACGCAACAACGGACGCTTTCCCAACCACTAATAATTCAGTTTTACATTCCTGCGTTCAGATAAAGCCTGACCAAAGCTGACCTGGTAAAACAGATGTAACGCCCGTGTCTATATCTATATTTCTTTATTCTCATGCAGATGTTCTCCTCCCTCTGGTGGCAACAGTGCCCTGCAGTGGTGGAGGGTTTAAATAACCTGTCGTCCTGCCACCACCGCGCAGAGGGGACGGGACGGATCAGTTACGTCATCAGGGGGCCAATGATTCTGCTCAGGCTTCGGTGGCACATGCGCGTAAGGTCACGACCCCTGCGCCACCGCATGTACACAGCTGGACGAGCTTCCCCCACCCAGATGTATGGGGACACAGGAGTGGACGCGTGCGTCCTAATTCATCTGCATGTTGCTGAGGTGTGCGTGCGCCTCACCTCCGCCGTTCTTGTAGCACAGGTACGGGAACCTCCACACGTTCCCGAGTCCCACGGCAAAGCCCACGCAGGACATGATGAAATCCATCTGCCGGGTCCAGGTCTCGCGCTCCTGGTAGCCCTGTCCAGCTTCCATGGCCGCCTTCTTGTCCTGTCCGGCACAGACCCCGGACGCCGCGTTGCTGGCGGCCCCCGCCTGAGGCAGCAGGATCAGGCTGCCGTTGAGGGAGGCTGACAGGTAAGTGCCGCCGCCGTTGGACTCGTGGCCGGAGGCCTTTTTGGTCTCCTCCAGGTGAACCAGAGAGCAGGAGGATGGCAGCACCTGCTTCTCCATCATTCTTTGAGTCCGCTTCTCTCGACAGTCGAACCCGTCGGCGCGCGCCGACACGGCCGGAGGCGTCTTCTGGGAAGCTTCTTTACCACAGTTCAAATTTGGCAGCTTTTGAGAATCTTTTGCCACTTCAAACCCCAACCACCAGCCTCCCGTTAAGAAAAAAAAAAGAGTCAGTCAGTTAGACAGGAGCAGGTGCAGACCCGTTCCGTTGAGTTGGCTCTCGGGTCCCTGCTGCTCCTGTCCTCCTCCTCCTCCTCCTCCTCCTCCTCCTCGGTGGATCACAGGCCCGTCACCCTCAGCAGCACCAGAGACAATCTGACCTCTCTGATCCAACCAGGCAAAACTCAGTCGCTCAGCTATTAATTTAAATCTTTCACTAATTCACAGCAGGCAGACATTTTCACCGCCGACCTGAAAACCAAACTGGAAAATATTTCAAATTGTGAAACTAAAAAAAAAGATTTTTAAAAAAAAAATAAAATAAAATTAATTAATTTAAAAAAAACCAAAAGGGACACGACGCCGACAGTTGGACAGCGACCTTCAAAAACAATCCACGAAACACTTGAATGTGAGTCTGAAGAATCGCATGAGAACAGAGGTTCACCGAGGAGACGTTGGCCCGATGGAAGACGGAGAGGGCGGAGAGGACGACGCGGTCACACGGGCGGCGGGCGGCTTCAGCGGCGGCGGCGGGCGGCGGGCGGGTGGCGCAGCGGGCGGAGGAGCAGCTCCATCGGGAGAGGAGCCGGCGACTACTCGTCTGTCAAATAGCCTCTGCAGGACTCTCTGGTGTATTTACGGCCGTGCGGCTGTCGGGCTCCTCTGCGGCTTTAAAAGGAGAAGCGGCTGCTGCCGGTGACGTTACACACGCCCCCCCAGCCTCTCTCTCTCTCTCCCTCTCTCTCCTACGTCATCACCACCCCTCCTCCTCCTCCCCCCTCACGTCTGTTAGTGCCCCTGCGCTCCTCTCTGCGGGGGGGGGCTCCGCGGGTCTGTGGGGCCCCACATGCCGCCTGATCATCCTTCTAAAGATCGATCAGGGGCTTCGCATCGCCGCTCGTGACACTCCCCCCGACGTGATCCATCACGCACGCGGTACCTCACGCGGATAGGTAACGAGTCAGACGCATAGGTCCGTTGCATTCGGTTGCGCAATTCCCCGAGCAGAGGGATCAATATATTAAATTAATTCTGCTGCTGCAGTTTCCTAATGATCTGAGGGGAGAAGTGAGAACAGAGAGACGTGCGGGACGTGACCCGGGAGAATTAAGACAGACACACAGGTGAGGGTTCTACAAGCGTATCAGTCCCGGAACCATCGGAGCTGCCCGCTCTCTGGTGGACCTGGGCCCACGTGCGGCTTAAAGCTGAAGTTCGCGGCTGCACCACCAGTCGATGGTGCCGAGAAATCCCGGCTAAGAGCAGCGGGAATGTGGTTCAGGGGTGGATTTTAATATCAGTAAAACAGATATACAGGTGCACGCTCTGGTGGTGCACGCTCCTTCCATTTGCCAATTAAAACTGCTTCACACATAGATGCTCCTCGCTAATGTTCTTCCCTCCAGGATTCCGATCTAGTGGTAACTGGAGTGAATTGGGACAGTGAACAGGGGGCCGTTATGCTGCCGCCTGAGAACCAGTGTCGCCCCCTGCTGCAGTGACAGGGAAGTCCAGCCTGGACCGGTGGAGGCAGGAATGTCTCATCTTTTCCACATCCACATCAAATGTAGATAGAAATCCTCGTAGTCCACACGTTAAACAGATTTGTGGGATAAATTTGATGGAAAGTGAAAGAGAAGCTTCAGGTTGAGAATGAAAAACAGCCGGGTGAGGAGTGTTATAGATGTTTAACAATGTGAATAATGACTGACCTCTTCTAGCCTCACCTGTGAGAGGGAGGCAGACCTCTCAACTCCTGGGTGAGTAAGAGTCCAGCCCAGCCCAGCCCAGTCCAGTCCAGTCCAGTCCAGTCCAGCCCAGCCCAGTCCAGTCCAGTCCAGTCCAGTCCAGCCCAGCCCAGCCCAGTCCAGAGAGGAGAGGAGAGGAGAGGAGAGGAGAGGAGAGGAGAGGAGAGGAGAGGAGAGGAGAGGAGAGGAGAGGAGAGGAAACCATGACCCAGTGGGGTGACAGAGGCCTGTCAGGTGATCATGTTTCTGGACTCCGGCAGCCTCGGCCTATAGCAGCATAACTAAGATGTGACCTAATGATAAGACGACCCCCTAAGTGTGATAATCTGTCTGTCTATAATAGTAACTGGAACTACAGAATTAGTAACAATAAGCTTTTTCAAAGAGGTAGGTTTTAAGTCTAATATTAAAAGTAGCGATGGAGTCAGCCTCCCGTACCTGGACAGGGAACTGGTTCCATAGCAGGGAGGCCTGGTAGCTAAATGCTTGGCCCCCCATTCTACCCCTAGAGACTCTGGGGACCACAAGTAGACCAGCATTCTGAGGGCGGAGCAGTCTATTGGGCTGATAAGGTGTCACTAGCCCCTCCAGGTAGGATGGAGCTAGGCCTCTGAAGACCTTGTAGGTCAAAAGAAGGGTTTTAAAAATTATTCTAAATTTAATGGGCAGCCAATGAAGCGACGCCATTACAGGAGTTATGTGATCTCCTGTGTCAATACCTGTCAGAACTCTAGCTGCAGCATTTTGGATCAACTGGTGGCTTCTTAAAGAGTTGCTTGGACACCCTGATAATAAAGAATTACAATAGTCCAGCCTGGAAGAAACAAATGCATGGACTAACTTTTCAGCATCGGGCCGCGTCAGTAGTTTAATATCAATATTACTATTACTAATAACAGCAGCAACACCATTACATTTACACTGTTTATTTGAAAAGTGTGTGAAAGCTTGTGAAAAGTTCTTTCACTGTGACTAAAACAATGCTTTTCCGTGGTATTATTTGAGTTGATCAGGGCATCCTGGCAGCCTCCCTCCATCCCTCAGATCTCCAGGGATCTGCAGCTCTTGTCTGCAGCCATGTACATGCTTATGGATCACGCTAACATGGGTCCGGTGCTTCAGGAAGTCCAGAGAACCAGACTGACCGGCGCTGACGCCATGTCTGGTGTGAGCTACTGCTCTCCTCCAGACCAGCTGCAGTCCAGGCTGATACCTGGAGCCTCCGAACCTAGAACCCACCCACAGGAGAGGGGTCAGCCCTACGTGGCTCCTAGTCTGCTAACTGCCCAGAGGTCAGTGCTTCTTCACAGCTATCAGCTCCTAAATTACCACAGCAGTCAAAGAGACATGCAGGCAGGATCAACCAGGATCTAAAAGGACTACCAGGGTCTAACAGGTCTACCAGGGTCTCCAAGGATTATGAGAAGAACCAGGATCTGCCCGGACTACCAGGATCTGCCAGGACTACCACAATCTGCCCAGATTACCAGGATCTGCCATGACGGTGGAGGTGTAGAAGAGGTGGAGGAAGACCCCTAAAGGACATACAAAGAGAAAGTGATTAACTTCTTCTATCTCCATGGGCAGAGGCAGCAGAGTGGTGGTCTCTCTAGAATTGTGCTTCTAGAGACCCTGCACTGCATCAGAGGTTGTCTTCACCAGGACGCGTGTGGCCAGGCCAAAGGTTCCGGGGCAGGATGGGTAGGATATAAGGGCATCCCTGTTGGGGTCCAGGGTTCTGGGTCGTGTGCTGCTTGTTTCTTCCTGCAGGGGGCGTCGAGGAGCCGGTAATCGCCCTGTTTAAGGATGGAGCGCCTGTCTGCCAGCGTCAGAGAGTTACCGGTATCGCTTTTCCATGCTAGACCTGACTCCCTGTCTGTTCGAGGCCTCCACGCCGCCCTGAGAACGCGCAGGACCTGACTCCCGTGTTTGAGCTCTCTTTGACCCCCGGAACGCTGGACGAGCGCTTCCCCTGCGGTCCAGACCCGCCTGTCTGTCTGTCTGTCTGTCTGCCCGCCTGTCTGTCTCTCCACTTCTCTGATGTGTCACATTAATTGAAAGCAGAAGGGGTTCACACGTCAGGACAGAGTGCATTTAACAAACATTTAGTGTTTTATTGAAGTATAAATAAAAACAATACGTTCACATTGTTTAAAAAAAATGGTTAAACAGTTTTGAAAAGCTTTAAAAAAACACATTTTTACATCAAAATGTCTCTGAATTATTCAGTTAACGGAAACAATTGACAAACAGCAGCAGACGTCTGACTGAAGTCCTTATTTCAAAGTGTTCTTTTTTAAACCAACTCTGTGTTTAATGAATGTTTTACAACTTTGTAACAGACCTTAAAAACAACTTTAAAACAAAGGAGCTTGTAAAAAAAACTTAATAAGTTAACCATGTGGGATAGAAAGGTATAAAAGGGCCAATGAATTAAATAAAAGCAAAAATATAGCACCACTGAGATGGTTTTGTACCAAACAACCTACATGTTGGAATATTTATTTCCCTTTTTAAGTTCATTTATATGAGAATTTCTGTTAATACTTATATTATAACACCCCACAAGGCCTATATATTAAAACACAGAATACTAATCTATATAAAGGCTGCAGAAATAGCTCTATAATATATATATATATACTAGTTCTATATTCCAAATTCGTGTGCATTATTGTTAAACTCTTATTTAACCCCCAACACTGAGTATAACATCACCCGTCAGCCGTTATAAATGAAAAAGAAACACCCCAAAATGTTGTTTCCTCATTCAAAACTGGCATTCAGAAATGTGAAACTATATAATACTGTGCAGATGTCGACTGTGTAGTTCCTATACAATCCTTACAGCACTTCACATATGATAAGAACACAGTAGCACTACATAAGGGGGCTGTAGCAGCATTTCTGCTGCTTTTCACCTCAGATGTACACAAGGAGGCAGCAGGTGCTTCACCAGTTCACCACTTAGGATCCCTTTTCTTTATCTCCATACCTGAGGAAGAGAAGAAGAGCTTAGCTCACCCGAGGGACACTGACATCATATGGACACTTTATTGCCGATGGCAGGCATGCATGCATGCAAACATACGTGCATATACGATGTACGTGCATATGAATATACAGACAGACTGAATACATTTGCATATATAACTTGCGTGTGCATATACATATGGATAAATATGTCTTTCCATATGTACATATAACAAGTTTATATGGCACCATCTAGTGGTCTGTTTTGGTCATTGCTGTCATCCAAAAAATCGAAAAATTCTTTGGTTTGATTTTCAGATTTGCTAGAACCTCTCAGGAGAGCTCCAGTGTGAGTTTTGGTTAATAGTTGGGAATAGGGGCTATTTAGTCAATCCAGTTTGTTATTGGCCTAGAAAAAGCAGCTAGTTCAGATGGGGTAAACTTCATTTGATCTTTAACAACAACACTGCCAGCAGAAGATGAGCTGCCACTGTTGTTATAACCCGTTATAACCCCGACACCACAAGCACCAGTAATAACTGCTGACCTCCGGATAAAACTGGATTTTTTGAAAAGATAATTTGTCTTTCAGGACCAAAAGACTTGACAATGTTATGAAACTGAAGTCACACACCGGCTACAATCAAAAACCACCACAGCAGAGACTTTTGAACATAATTTAGATATAATAACCTGGATGTTCATCATTTATTGACAAGACAAACGTCAGTGGTTTTGAATCCATATGATACTTTATATAAATCTTTCCAGAAATAAATCTGTACAGAGGGATTGATACAGGAATCAGGTACGAACAAACAGTTGAAACAGTTGATTCTCCCATAAAACCGAGAAATCCTCCTCAAACATCAGAGAGGAGGCAGCCGATGGCCGAGTCCTTCCACAAACACCCGTCTGCTCAGTTCTGAAGACTGAAATGTGCCACCGCCTACATTCGCTTATCTCAGAGTCTTCAAAATTCAGCAATTGAAAGAATAAACTCAAACACTTCGATATTTTTGGTTTACATCATCATGGAACATTAATATTTAAAATCATTAGACCTGCTGTCGCTCACGGTTTCTCAGTAACAGGAACACGAGTATGAAAGACAGCCAACTTTTTGAGTGCAAAAGAATTTATTATATTAAACCTGTTTAAAAATATGTTTTCTCTGAATGCCCAGACATTTTACAGCTTGACATAATATGCATGCATTTGTTCCCCACAACTACACGGATTACTAATAAACAATATCATCATCAGGAGTATCTGAGTGCAGTTGAAGGAGAATTTGATGATGTAAAAAAGTGTTTGTTGAATTTTGCCAAAGGGGGACAGTAGTGTAACAATGTTTGTCCTTGTTCAGTGCCGCTCAGCTGTGAGATACAGCCTCTATCCTGGTGACTGAACGTTTGAAAGGCCTGCAGGCGTAACACCTACACCGACCTTTGCTTCTGCCATCTGTGATGGGTCTGGGTTGGTTCTGGTGCTCCTCTCTGAGGACATTTATGGTAGCGACATAGTGAAGCTGCAGCAACAACACACTGCATCATGCTGAGACCCTTGTTCTTTCACATTTTTGATTCTCATGAAATAAAAGACAGTCCTCAGTAATAAAATAGCTGTTTCTCTCTCCTAGTTAGTTGATGTGTAATAATTATTCATTCTGGCTTTATGGTGGATGGCTGATCGACGTGGAGGTCACATGACTTTCTCATACCGTCAGGTTTTTGCCAAAGTTTCCCCCTTCAGCAGACTTGAGAATGTGTTCATTAAACATTTGTAACATGAACTGCTGAAGCGGAGCCTTCTTGGCTAATCTGGGATGCTAATCTTTAGCAGACTCTGCTGTAGTTACCTTCAGACAACATCACCGTCCAGAGGACAGCAGGACAAACGCCGAACCGGCTCACCGCGCTCGCGCCGCAAGTGTCGCCCGTAGGTCACCGGGCATCGCATCGAATTAGAGACACATTCAGGATCCCTCGACGGACCTCGTCCCACCAAGCGAGACTTCCCACCCGACAGCTTCCCCGATCACGTTTACACCAACCATCTGAGCGGAGCCTTGGAAAGGCTTCACTGTCAGACGATCCTTCATTGAACTACCCACACGAATCACCACCACCACCACGGCTGTATGGCTTCTGTGCACACGAGAAGGCACCGAACAGTCGACCCCTTTCGACAACAAAAAGACCCTCCTGTGTTGGGGGGTCTGTGGTATGCTGCAGGGCGCCTGTTAGAGGACAACCAAACCAACCAACCAACCAAATGTAATGTTAACGCAGTGTCTTCCGAGAAAAGAGACGTCCCAGTTATAGCGAACAAGGAAAACTGTGCTGTTGTTTTTGAACATGTTTGAGCTGTATCAGAGGCTGCACAGTGAAATCAATCGAACCAGATTCTGCTCCTGAAGCATCGACGATCCAAACCAGGCGTCCACGCGGCGTAAAGCGGCGCGCCGATTCACCGAGTTAGTAGAGTCAACAGATTTAAGGCAGACAGGAAAGGATGTGTGGCAGTCAGGGTCTCTGAGATAGCCAAGCTCCTTTATCTTTATCCTCCTCCTCCTGCTCCTCCTCCTCCTTTTGTGCTTTGAGCAGTAAGTCTGTGTAGGAGGCAGGGGGAGAAGGTACGCAGCCTTCAGGAACTCTGAGACAGAGGAGAACGGGTTAGTCTTTAACAGAAAACACAGGATGAAGTTATCATCTCCCTCCTTCTCCTTGAGGAAACACAGAGCAGCAGAAACAGGCCAGTTCGGCGCTCTGAGGGCACCGACTGATGTCCATCAAGAGGAGCAGAGACAGTTAGAAGGACAGCAGGAAGCAAATGAAACATCTCCCCTTTCTCCCGGGGGAGGGGAGAAGGTCATCGGTTGGAGGCTGAGCGAAAGCTTCAGAAAACAATTCAAAGGTGGTTAAGACGTAAACCCCCAGAGCGTTAACGGATTTGGAGCTGCCGGCAGCAGCAAGGAAGGAAGCGAGCGAGCGAGCGAGCGAGCGAGCACCAAGAAAGAGAAGAGAAAAGAGTCACTTCACCAGCACTGACTTTTCCAGAAAGGCCTCCATAGCTGGGTCTCTATTTGTCCGGGGTGACGCCAGGGACGCCAGCGAGGACGGCGAGGACAGGGGGCCGCTGGCTGTTTTCGGGAGGCTGTACATATAGACGGCGCCGATGACGAGCCCCGCCCCCACCGTAAAGACCAGGTCCACGTGGAAGCCAAACAGGTAGATGGACAGTACCGTTGAGATGATGATGGAGAAGGAGGTGGCGAAGCCCTTCAAGATGTTGTCGGCGTACTTCACCACCACGGCCACCAACAGCCCACCGAAGGCCTGGTTGAAGATGACGCACCACACCAGGTCGGTGTAGCCGAACAGAAAACCGCGCTCGGCGACGGCGGCGCCGTCGTTCCACCACAGGCCCAGCAGGCCCAGCAGGGTGCCAAAGATCCCCAGCTGCACGTTCCTCACCCACACGGAGGCAGAGCTCCCCTTCAGGATCTTCTCAAAGTAGACGCCGGCAAACCCCGAGGACAGACAGCTGATCACCACAGCGATCAAACCAGCTACGTAATTCTGGTCGGAGCCGTCCAACACGGACGCTTCCTTCTTCTGGTCCTGCTGCACCTGCGAAAGAACCAACACGAATCACAGCAGTGAAAATGCGAGGAGCGATTGGTATGGATGGCGGAGACGGTACCTGGACGATGCCGACCCCGGTGAAGAGCAGCAGCAGAGAAATCCACTGAATTCTGGACAGAGATTTCCTCAGCATCAACACGCTGAACAGAGCCGTGGTGAGGATTTTGAGCTGGTACGTCACCTGAGAGCGTGGGGACACACACAAACACCCCATCAGCTATCTGCTGTCACCCACCAGACCCCCAGAAGGTCCAGGAGGCCCCTCTGTGACTCTACCGATTTAGGAGAACACAATTGAAATGTTTCAACAGGGGGGAAAAAAAAGGATTTTCAGGAAGATTTGCGCCACCTGGTGGATGTAAATTGACAGTGAGAACAGCATCCAGAGTAGCGACGATCTGGGGCAGTGGATCTGCCCCAGCCCTTGAGCAAAGACTCGGGTGAGACTGGTTGTGATGTGTAGCTGATGACATTCTTATGACGCAGATAAGCTGCATTCAGGGGTAAAGTCAAGACTAAAGGGAACACAATTAGTAAACGGAGCCATGGGATCATAGTCTGCAGAGGATCCGCTGGCAAAGCATAACGCCGAAAAGAAGACAAACTCAAAGGGCTCAACGAAGCTAATTACTTTGGTTTTTACCTTGGAACCGGGATTTTAGCTGCGTCACCAAATTTTACTGCGAAAAATCCAGGTGATAAAAAAAAGGATATAGAGAATAAAGTTGTTCTACCCGGAACTAAAAAATAAAAACCTTTACATAGATATCAAACATATATCCACTTGGAGTACGGCAGGCACCGTTGCACTCAAATATACATCAAGGTTCCATTCATTCATACGTCAGGATGAGCCTGACATCAGCCTAAAGGATCACGTTACTGCTACATGCTCCCGTATGGACGCTTTAGCCTCCACCTGACCTGGAACGTGGCTGCTGGCAGGTTGGATATAGCGATGTACTGCAGGTTGTTCTGCAGCGTGTAGATGAGTGAGGGGATGGCGAGCTTCAGCGTGTCTTTGTACTGAAACACAATGGCATCCAGCAGAAGAAGAGCCGTGTCCTTCACGCTGACTGTGGGGCGAGAAAGAGAGGGAAAGGAAAGAGGAGGCGACTGTCGGCCAACTTCATTTTGTAAACAAAGTGGTATATTTGACCCGGTGAACGCTCTCCGTCACCACGTTTATCAATGAAAGGCTGCATCCACAAACTTAAATTAATGAGCACAACAGATCAGTCATGGTTTCTTAGAACTGGGTGAAATTAAGCAACTTCAACCACTTCCACAACAAGTTTGTGTTCAATGTCCATGTGGGGTTTTTAAATAAAAGAAACAGTCGTTCAATCAAAGATGTGTTTAATGAACGGCCTTAACTGCATTCTTGCTTTATAACATCAACGATATTAACAAGAGTTTTCTTACATCTCTTCTGTATCAGGATGAGCACCAGACAGGTGGAGACCTTCAGGATTTCAGCCATGACGACAGCAGACGTTGCAAAGAAATGTTCCCCAGGCAACGTGCGCACATATCTGATGCTGAGGATGAGCGATGCATTCTGGACCACCAGCACTGCCAGGCTGATGTACTTCAACTTCTTGTTCACTGTAATAATGAGCAATAATTAGGGCGACGTGCATTCATGTGGACATTAAGCCTAAATCGGTTCATTTTGACACATACGTGATCCAACCATCCACCTATTGCGAGTACAAGTGGATTCTACCGCTGTGCTTCATTAGAAAGTTTCAACTGTGCTCAAACTTTACTTTTATTCTTTTTAAGGCCCACAATTACAGAATTTAAAAACCACCATTGCAAAGGCTATTAACAAAAAATGCAGAGTGGACACATAAATGGGGAAAAGACCCTTTAACGCAGGGGCCCAAGCTCAAACAACCACCCCCATATTAATGTGCCACTGTTGCTCACCTGAGCAACAGTCTACAAGTCCTAAATCACAAAACACTAAAAGTTAAAAGAAATCTCCCACACAAAGAAATCAACTCTTCAATATTGTTTTATCATCGCTACCGTTACTATATGTGTTGTCCTTGCTCATGTTAATAACAGCAATGGACGGATTGGGAGGAGGATGTGCGGATTAAACAAGCAGGATTCTCAACGGTGTGTGTGTGTGTGTGTGTGTGTGTGTGTGTGTGTGTGTGTGCGGTGAAACGGCGGAGGGGGGGGGGGGCACACCTGCAAACAAATTCTCCACGTCACCAACTGGCAGCAAGTAATCAGCACAGTTGTTGATGGTTTAACATTAACCAAGTAGCTTTGTTCACTAGTGAATTAAGCGAAAACAAGAACAAAACCGACGGAAAACGCTTCGGCGGCTCCAAGAGTCCGAAAACTAGTCCCAAGCAAGTGTTCGGGGGTCGATTAGCCTGGCCTTGTTCCTGCTCCACTGCGAGACCATACGAGTTGAGTATTTGATTTACTTAGTAAATATGAAAAAAAATTAACCAAGCTCAGCAGGCTTGTGAGCAGTTTCTAGCTGGGTTTGCTTCATGTGCTACTGCTCTAGCCTTCACTACCCAGCAGGTCACGAAGCTCGGTCTGCTGGGCACAGAGAGACAATTAGAAATTCTTAACTTTAATAAATAATGTCGTGACTCAAACAAGAAGCCACTGTCCGGAGGTAAATGACACGAGCGCCGACGTTGATGGATTTCAGGGTTCTTGGTTTGCAATCCTCCGAATACGCTTACCTTCACTTTGACCCCGGCTCGCTGTGTTTTCCCCTGAAGCTTGGTTGTGGGTCCCTGCGCCCATGCTGCTCACCTGGTGCCAGTGGCCGCACTGCTGAGCCTTTTCCCTGGTACTTCCGTGATTAGACCACGCTAGCCACTCAGCTAGCCTCGGCTCCAAATTATTTCCAACCGGAAACGACTTCCGGTTTCCTCTCCGTGTCAAAACACAGGAGCCAGTCTTTTTTTTTTTCTTTTTATCGGACAGAAAATGGGCAGCAACGGGTTCAATGGAGACGAGCAAAACCTGCGGGGATCGATAAAAACTGCTAGACCAGGATGTAAATGTTCCAGAACTACAGGAACTACTGCTGCACAGATAACATCCGAGTTTTAAGATGTATCACGCTGATCACGATTCGCGGAACGAAATTACGTAGTTTAATCTATGTGAAGTAATTTTTAAAATTACTTTGGCTAAGCCTGCTCTAAGGTTGAGATAGTGGTGATTTTTAACATTATAAATCCAATTTCCTTTGTAGACGTGGCAACTTCTTTTAAAATAAATACAGGAGTAGCATTCAAAGTATACAAAACTTGATTTAGAAGAACACGATAGACCTAAACGATACTAACATTATTGAAAAAAACATTATTAAATATTAAGAGGAATATAAAAACACGGAATGGCATTTCTGTGGAGCACATATTTACTAGACGTTTGCGATAAAACGCCCTAAAAATAATCAGAGTGAGAGATCCTGTTACTTCTCCTCGCAACAATGACTTCTTTGTTCTCGGTCAGAATCAACATTAAGGGATCCTATTGGCTGTCACAGGACGCGCTGGCTAATGACGCAGTGGAATATGATTGGCTACCCCAGATCACGTGACGTCAACCGTCACAATTGAACGCGCATACATGACTATTTGCAGGTTAAATCAGCCCTTTTCTTTATGGACGCGGCACCAGTGTATTAATGTGCATTACTTCTATTTAATTTTCAATTATAGATTATGACGAAATAATCTAAATGCAGGTGGATGGCAACACAGTTTGTGAAAAATCAGTAGCTAAAAAGATTATTTTAGCAGTTAATATGTCTTAATGATTTCGTAATTTGGCTTTATATTTTATAGGCCAGTGTCTAGACTCTTCACTTGCTAATAAATAAAAATTCTTAACAGATAAGATACAGATGTAATGATGAATATGATCATATTAAAAGTTAGACTGTAATTTGAATTATACTGAGCTACTACATGACCTACCTAATCTCTAAATATTCAAGATTTGGAGTCATCACTACTATTGTGGAAACAAACATAAAACATGCTTGGAGAAAGGGCAAAGAAGCTGTCTAAGTGTTCAGAGTAAATGGTTATTAACCTGTAAATTATTACTAATATAATCACAGCTGCACAAATCCAGTCCTTAGGGGCAATAGTCCAGCCGGTTTTCAGTCCTACCAGACAGGAATAAATCTTTGTCCAAAACAGTGGGGTCTCAGGTAAGAGCCTGGTAGAACAGAAATCCCAGTTGGACCAGAGTCCTCAAGGACTGGATTTCTGCACCCCGGATCATACCTGTAAAGTTTCTCCTTCAGGACCCAGGCAGCCAAATGGGCCCAGTTTTAGGTGAATTGTAGCAAACATAAAAACAGTTGTTTGGTTGTAGGTTGAGATGTGAGAAAGAAGGCGCCGATCCTGGAGAAAGTATCGCTTTGAAGAGCACAGTCACTCAGACGGTCGGCGGGACAAGTGTATTCTGAGACATCTGCCTGACCTTTGACCTTTCCCTGATTCTGCTCTGCCCGTGGCTGCTTTGTCCACCCAGTCGTCACCCCCACAGAGAGGCAGATTCTCTGAGCCTTCTCACAACGTCAGTGTGTTCTGGCTTCCCTGCTCCACTTCGGTCCTCGGCCGCCATCTGCCTCCTTCCCGTTGGCTCAACCTGTTTGTCGCCAACTGCCGACCCGTGTGAGGGACCAGCAAAGGTCATTCACAGCTCCAGCTCTGCTTTTGGTGCAACAAAAGCATTTCAGAATATTCCGGCTGACAGCAGGATTCATGATTCCATCCATAACGGCAGGTTAGCAGCCCCAGACATCACACTACAGCCTCCATGACTGATTCACTTTTGACTCCCATTCCGAGAATTCCCAGACATGTTAGATCATTAGGGTGTGTTTTGGATAATGTGAGATGAGTAGTTGTGGTTTTGGTCAGCAGTGTTTTGGGGGATTTCTGTCGGCCACTTCTGGGAAATTTCACCACTGTTTTATTATATTTCTGAAAACTATAAATCAGGATTCGTTCAAATATCAAATATCTGTCTACACTCATGCAAATATGGGAACACTGCCTTTTAAACACTTCCTGATAACAACTGGTGCACTACTTCCAGGATGATAAACAACACAGGTTCCATACCCTGTCGGGTGTGCGTGCATGAGAAAATCACGTTTTCTCAAGATAATAACCCCAAACCTGTAGAAGCAAAGGCTCTTGTTACTCCATAATTATCACATAACAAACAAATGTTGAGACACGAGACTGTGGGGGCCTTCAGCAGCTCCTTCAGCAGCAGACTGTTAGACCCACGGTGTAAAAGTGACTATAAAAAACCAAAACACCTGCCTGAAAAATTGTATGGAGGCAAAACCCTCAGAGGGCATTATTTAGAGTCAGTGGTGCTACAAGTGCAGACTTTCAACTCTAATTAACTTGCTGCCCTCCAGAGCAGAGAGGAATCCTGAGAAGACCAGCTCATCCATCAGAGACAGTGGGTCCACCAGCCTGGACCAGTCCCAGTACCCTTCCAATGTCCATACGTGGTATTTGTGGATTGTGGCAGTTGTGTCACAGAGTATACAGAGGCGTCACACCCCATTCCAGGGCCCTTTGCATTAGCAGAAGGGTCCTGGAATGTGTGTGTGGGGGGGGGGAGGTGGACATCTTTGAGCATTGACTAGTTTATGGACATGGTCTCATTGTTCTGCATGATGTTGGTGCAGATCTGTAGAACCTGTGGAGAAGATGTCAGCAGTGCAGACAAAATCATACTGGGGACAACTGTCATCATCTGGAGGTCTCAGGGGGCCTGAAACCCATCATGGTGCAGCAGAACAATGAAACCGGAGGTGGGGCTGTAGTGCTATTATCTTCATCATCATCAGGAGTTGTCAGCAACTGTTTATTTACTCTTAATGTTGGTCTGATTTTAGCATTTCATTTTTATTTAATCACTTGTGTGACTATGAAAGTCAGCCCACATGCTTCTGTCATAAATCCAGGCTCCACCTATTATCAGAAGGCCAACGTGCATCATTTAGCATGAACAGACCGAGTTGTGAATCCAGACAGGATCCGATCCGATCCGATCCGATCGCCTTGCCTTTGGTCACATTCTCACCGATGAGCCTCTTTTCAACAGGTTACAGAATATTAACGTCGCCGTTCCATCGAGTTGCCAACATAAACGTGTGTCGCTGCCCCAGCCATCGTTTCAAAAACATTTTCATTTTTATTCAAAGAAACTCATTTAGTTTCACCTCAAAAAAGAAATATAACAAACTTATATTAATAACAATTATCAATCATAAACAGAATAAGTCTGACTTATTAATTTTTTTTATTATTTCTGTTGCTTTTCCTCTATTATGATATTGTCAACATGCAGCTAGTCTGGCGGACGGGGTGACCATGACGATGGAGGTGAAGATGAGGACGAGCGCTTGCTTTTGGTCTGCTTCTACTCACAAGCAAATAAAATGACTTCCAGGGAGAGGAAGATGGAAAACCGCGAGGGGACATGAGCCTAAAGCAGACGTCTTTAGCTTGCATACATACAGTATATATCCATATAGATATATAGAAATAAAGAGTGTGGGACGAGTTGGGACGCCAGCGATATAAATAAGGGTCTAACAGCTGTTGTTAACAGCTGGGCATGACGTCAGAGCCAGGTTTATCGAGATTATTATTATTATTTGTCTTCTACGGTAACTTTACAGGAACGGAGAGGCAGGATGTGGACTATGGCGAAAAGACCCGTTCCTGGACTGTGAAGACTAGCAACTCAAAACACAAGAGCTGAAAGCTGCAGCCAGGAGCAGCAAGTGTCGTTAGTCCCTCTGAATGCTGCTGCTGCTGCTTTCAGCTCCACTTCAGACCGGTTTTACTGTGACATGGCGGGTGCGAATGAAATGGAACTCAAGTAACCCTCGACAAAAGAAATAACAGTCAGAAAGATGCGGTTATAAACAGATTAAGACTTGTGGTAACAGCCTGAATAAAACGAAAACTGCAAGAATTTTTAATTTTCAGCAATCTTTGTACAAAAGAACTGGTGGCGGGAGCTCAGAGGAGACTTCCCAGAGGAACAAATGACAAAAACTGTAATGCGATTAATCTGGAACCACAATCGTTTTGACAGTGAACTGAGGACGCGGGATACCGTTAGGAACACTCGTCCTGCTGGACCAGTGGTACCTGGGAATTCAGGTAATCTGGATTAAATGAAGCTCTTCTGTACGTGACTCTGTTGTAAACATGTCAACAAACACAGGCCCTGTGAGAATGTGTAGGTCAGATCTTTCCCCAGATTAGTTCCCTGTTTACCACAACAACCAGTTACCATTGTTGCCTGATATACATACCATACATATTAAATATGTAACTGCAGCTACAGTTTGTAATAATAATGCAATATACACGGGTCAGCTTCCTGATTTCCAGGCTCTCCTTTTAGTCATTTGCCCAAACACAAAGCATTTTCTGACGACAACCATCAGAAAACCCCGTCGTCGGGGCGACGGTTTGGTTCTATGCGTTGGATCGTCGCGGATTTTTTGCACACTCGTCGGTTCAACTGTTGCAAGGAAGGAAAAAAAAACAAGAAAGCAAGCGTTGTTTACTAAAAGAAGAGCCAAAGTAAATAGTTTAGGTACCATGCAGTGGAACAGCTTCAGGCTTCGCACGGGCAGGCGCCGCGCTGGCGCGGCGACGTGGACATTTCTATTGTGCGGCCCCCGGTGGGAAGGATCCTGCCAACTGTTCGGGTCTGCGTTCTGTCCCGAAGCCCAGAGCTCAAACAGCTCAGGAAACACAAACCATCAGTCTCATTGGTTTACTGGAGCTGCTGAAGTGTTTTCTCAATGGCAGGACGGGAAACCCCCCCCCCCCAAAAAACAATTACGCTTGATGTCCCGTCAGCGTCCAGTCAGATCCTCCTGGGTGGAAACCAGGAAATGAAGGGAATGAAGCTGGATCCCGACTGGGTGGACGCAGATGGCAGGAGGGGACAGCTAAGCAGGAAGGGGGGGCGGTATAACGGAGAATTCATTAGTTGAAACACCTGGATAAAAAATAATATCAAGTGTACAATTTGAAGTTTGATTTTTCCCTGCTCGATCTCTGTGCGCAGTCTGAGGCGGGATGGGGGGGGGGGGGCGGGGGCTGAACGGCGGAGAGCCAGGAGGTGAGATCAAAGGTCAGTGTTTTGGGTGGGAGACAGCCATCAGCTGCTGTCGGGGGACGTCTCCCTCTCCCGGTGCATTGAGCTGCTCTGGTGTTTCATGCTGTCCAGGTACTCCTGCTGGGACACGGCCAGCACCGACGCCAGAATCTCATCGTCCTCCCAGTCCGTCAGCCCTGCAACACACACACGGCCGTCACGGTCTGACAGGATAGCCCCCATATGCCAGGTCAGATGTGCCGTCCGGCTTCAGAGGGAGGAAGAGGGCCAGATTATTAAGAAACCCTCAAATCCTCAACGTTAGCTTCAGGCTGGTCCCGCTTACACCATCAGAAGTCATGCCTTCCATAAGGACGACGGCGTTTACAGCTGTTTTATCTGTGGGCCGACGCAGGTAGACTCACCAAATGCTGTAGGAGACATCTCCTGCATGATGGCTCTGTACTCCAGATGATGACGACTCTGATTGCTGGGACCTACAAACACACAGATTCATCAGAGATGCCACTAATCAGAACCCTGTCAATACGCTGCTGCTGAGCCATAATACGACTGAGAGATTTCCTCATGACAAGGTGAATAAGGACGATCCTCTTCAGAGGGAGGGAGTTGGAGACGGTGACGGTGTGTGTGTGTGTGTGTGGTACCTGGTGCACAGGGGGAGGGGGGTTTGCTCAGTATGAGAGCAGCTCCGGCCGGGGACGGTGGCTTGTTGTTGCTAGATGGAGTATTTGACAGGTCGGAGTGGGAGGGGTCGGAGTCTCGTTGTCGTGGCGACCGAGCGCTCCAGTCCTCAAGACCGCTGGAGGCAGCTGCTGTTGCCGAGCTACAGGTGGCGCTGGCCTTCCGGGGCTGTAAGGGAAGACGGTTATCATTGGTTAGCCTGGACTGTGCTGTGTGTGTGTGTGTGTGTGTGTGTGTGTGTGTGCAGGACAGTAAACGTGGGACGTCCTCCCACCTGTCTGGCCTGTTTTTCCTGGTCCTGTAACCACTGGAGGTATGATTCCCGGGCCACCTGCTCCTCGATGGCCTCATTCGTGGCCTCCCAGTCTGTCGCCCTCTTCTTGTCCTCCAGCATCTGCTGTTCGATCCACGACTCCTCCGACGTCTTGATGGCCGATTTCATCAGCGTCTGGTCTGCGTACTGAAGGACACGCGTTACACTTCAACACGGCTGGGCAAGCCGCTCGCAAGCACCCCCAATATCTATTCTCTAAATGAAGGACGAAACTCAGCAGATTCCTGGCAGAACAACCAAAAGCTACATTTGCTTCTAACTCTTATTGGGATGTTTTCTGTGAATGTACCCCGGGTTTGAAGGCAGGGAGTCCCAGGCCAACACCAATGGTGGCCTTGTTTGGGTTGACTACAGAGTTGTAGTGGATGTTGCGGTGGTAGCTGACTCGGATGGGTTCGTCGTTGTTTTGGTGGATACCGTGAAAGGTGTTTATTGGCTCTGCGGCGGGAAGAGACGGAAGCCAGGTCAGACAGGTGAGGCCGGGGACAGGTTCCCCCCCCCGAAGTCCGACAAAAAGGCTCACCTGTGCCGTACTGGTACACCTCCACCGGTCTGTTGTACATTTCAGCCATGGCCTGCATCTCAATGTGGTTGCCATGGCAATTGTTTTTCCTTTTCCTGTTGATGTATGTGGTGAAGTCCTCTGTCACATAGTTGGAGAAGTAATCAGCATTCTTCATCTGCAAGACAAGAGCGGCATTCTGAGCTGTTTTGGGCCCAGAAGGTGGGCAGGGGGACGTCTGAAGCAGCGGGGTGGCTCACCAGGTAGTCCATACAGTGCTTCCTGACCACCTCGTGCATGTCCTGGTCTCCGTACACCTGATCCGCTGAAACACACACAGGCAGGGAAGAAATTCAAACCATCGTTTCCTCTCATTCCGTTGCTATGGTAGCAAACTGGACGTGGCTTCAAACCTCTGATCTGCCCGTGCAAACGCTAAACCCAAAACAGAGAATTGGATTTGCTGCGTTAAACGCACAAAAATAGGTTATTTAGTGTGAATTATTCTTGTGCGAATGCTGCTTTGATCCCCTCATTCTCCACCGTTGCAGTAATCTGCACCACAACTCGTCCACTTTTAAATCTCGGCGTTTAATCAACAAGCCACAGAAATTGTTTCTTCTTCTCTTCATGAATTAAAGGTTTCGAACACGGAGGGCTTTAATGCTTGTGCGTGCTCATGCACAGGCGTGCACAGGTCACGTTCCTCATCTTGTGCTCTCGCGATGATGTCACTAAAGTCCTCAGTGTCATTTCAGTGCCTTCAAACTAAAAACTGCTGGTTCTGGCTAAACTGCACCACTGTGTTAACGTTTCTTGGGTAATAAACAATTTAACAGGTTGAGGAACCATTCTGGACATTAAGAATGACGCGGCGCCCTCAGGAACGCCCCAAAGCAATAAGCTAGCAGCCGAAATAGAGCTCACGTCAACTACGTGACACCAAGCACAAAAGTAAGCAACACCTATTACACCCAGAAAAGGGTTTGTTTTCCACAATATGTCTTCTTTGATTTAACCGACTGTGTAGCTAACCTCAGCTAGTGGCAGAAAACAAAGCTGAGAGGTTGAAGCTAAAGGGAGGTAAATAAGCATGTGGTTGTGGTAACAGAGCTGCTAACCATACACATTCCATGCCAAGTGGTCACGACACAAGATCACTCTGTAAACACTGAATCAAAGTCAGGAAGAGGAGAACTTTATGGAGTTCACACATTTCTACCTGGTTGACCAATAAACTATGAAGATTTTTGTGGCTGTCCAGCAGTATGTTTAATGTTTAATCACGCTAAAGTTCTTATTTGGAAGCCGAGTGGTCCACAGAGCAGAAGGAAATGAAGAATGCGTAAGAGGAAACACACTGTGAGCTATTCAAGGATCATGTGGGCAGCTTCAACGTGACACACGACCGTATTTCTGGAGAGGTGTGTTTAAGGGCGACCACGAGACGTCAGCGCCCAGCTTTATACTGGCTGAAACAAGAGGAGACCTCCTGCAACAACTCCAGAGGGTCGCCCATGGAGACTGGGTCCATGTCCACCCAGCACCCACCTTTCCACACTGCTGGATCAAGCACTTGTTACAAGGTTCACAAAAGAGATAAAAACCTGAAAATCTTGCACCAAACGTGGGAAAACTAATCAGCAGCTTTTCCCGCAGCGTTCCAGTTCAGCAGGTGTATTACAGGGAATGGGATGGAGCTCTCAGGTAAAATATGGCTCCAGAAGAAGAAAGGAAGGCCCGGTTTAAGCCAATTCAGAGACCAACGTTCCGTCTCTGAGAAACAATAACATGAAGCGTCACGCTCTGTTTATTTATTCAAGGTCCAGTTGGAATCAAACTGAATCCAACCGAACAGAACGTCATGCAGACACGTGTATTCAGTGAAAGGGCTCGCGTTGGGTCCGTGCTGCAGACCGCTGCTCCGGAATTCTTGCTTGAACCGCAGACTTTATTAGATTTATTAGTAGGACCTTCTGCACAGCTCTGTGGACACACTGGCGGGTAGTCAAACAAGCCGCCCGGCTGTTGTCCACTAACTGGTGGACGCATGTTAAAAGAGACAGAGCCATGGACGGGATGACGTTGGAGCGTTCCTGTCCATTAACAACCGGTCCCATTTGGACCCTCCGTCTGTCTCTTTCCTGTGCAACACTCACTCTAAGCTACAGACCAACATTCACATCGTGATGGTTACAGGACGTTTGAGCTGCTTACTAGTCCCGTTCCAGCAAAATTGCCAATTATTTTTACAAGAAGGTGACAAACACGCGCCCCAAACCACATCCTCCTCCTGAGAATGTGCCACCCATTAAACTACCGTAATTTCCGGACTATAAGCCGCTACTTTTTTCCTACACTTTAAACACTGCGGCTTATTCTACGGTGCGGCTTATTTATGTTTTTTATTGTGGCGCACTATCACAACTATTGTGAATCAGTCATTTTTACTAACCCTCATCAGCGTGGAAAATACTAGAAGAAAAGCATATGATGCGACTTTTAAGTTAAAAGCGATCACTCGCGCGTAATCTTGGCATTACGGTAATCAATGGCGAGAAAGTGGAGACGCCAACATGAAGAACTGATCCAAAGCAAAAAGACGACAAAAGCTTTTAGACGTGAACATCGCAGGTGGCCCGAGCTTGAAAACGTTCTGGGAGACTGGGTGAACACACAGAGAGCAGGCGGCCGCGGTGTTTCCGCTGTACAAATCAGACTGAAGGCAAAAGCAATCGCCACTGTGATGAAAATAGAAGAATTTAGAGGTGGGCCATCGGGAGGTTTTAGATTGTTCATTGTTTGAGTAAAAAAAGCATAAATAATGCAATTTGTGTGTAGCTGATACAAACGTATATTTCACGGTAGCTGCATTACAGACACCGTTAGAAAAAAAAGCATTTACCTGTACAATATATTTATGTTGCTAAGCGGATTAAATTAAAAGAAAAGTTAAAAAATCCTGACGTGATGAAAATTGGATTTAAGGTCTCTGTATAAACATACAAGTGAAAAGAGTGGCTGTTGTTTCTTACCTGTCTGTCACTCATCTCTTACTGTAATAAAAATATCTACCGGTACTGAATGTTTTCGATCTAATTTTTCATATTACTACGTGGGATACCTGCGGCTTAAAATCCAGTGCGGCTTGTATAAGTACAAAATTGATTTTCTTTCTAAAATTAGATTATGCAGTTTTTAATCAGGTGCGCACTATATTCTGGAAATTACGGTAATTTAATATTCAAAGATGGCTAAAGCAGCCCTTCTACAAAGCAATCTAAAATGCACATCATATACAGATTACTAACATTACCGCCGTGTCACATGCACTGAAAACGCAGCTTGGAAGATTATTATGGGCCGTCACAAGAGTTTCTCGGAACAATCAGCTCCAATAGAAGCGTTGTCATTGTGTAAACGGACCCCAGCAGATGGAAAAACCACATGGTTTTGAACCAGAAGTGAAAAGGACCCATTGACGAGTGGTCACGAGCGACGAGCGTTGAGTGGTTGCCACCTTGGAACGAGCAACACATGTGTTTAGACAAGCCGAATGTAATGGGACCAGAGCGCTGAGACAACAAGAAGCCTCCCTGAAAGCAAATATCAAATCATTATGTGCTCGTCGTTGCAACGTTAGTGGGAGGAAGCAGACACGGAGAGGAGGGCGCATCAGTTTTGTGCTCTCTTTCTCTGCCCACTGCAGATGAGACCCAAAGGTGGCGCCTGAAGCACGTAACCTCGCTCTGGCCCTTGATATCCGACCCTTGCAGCCATCAGAGAGGGACAAGGAGCAGTGATGCAGCCATGAAAGCAATCAGCACAACTATCAGTGCCGCCCACCAGGCCGAGCGACTGGCAGAACCTCAAATCTCAGGAGCTCACGTTAAGAGAGGGGAACCTTCGCGTCCGCGCGGCTTTTCAGACAGAATCGCTTTTGATTCTTTGTTTGTGTGCGTCCGTCCTTGCTTAAATACATGGACGAGGGGTCGATGTGGGTAGAGATAAGGCCTTATTTTCATGCTAGCAACAAGAACTTGAATGTGTTTACTTCATCTTGTTTGGAGCCGTTTTTAAACTCCAGCTTCACTTCCAAATAAATACTTCTCCATTCTCGAGTCAAAAATCTGTGTGTGTGTGTAACTCACCCACTGCTCTGAACAAACACGCCCCATCCTCCTTCATCTTCTTGATGACAAACCCTTTCTTTTCGCACAGCGCTTTTTCAAACCAGTGTTCCTGCTAAAGACAAGGATGTACAGAGTCGTAAGGAGGCGCACGGTTGCGTTCTACTTCTACGTTTGCACTTGATCTGTTAAAAACAGCAACACTCAGCATATTCAAAGATAATTAATCATCAAAAGAAGCCAGCAGAGTCAGCTCTGTTGCAAACACACAGGGGAAATAATGCAACGTGAAAAACAGCTAAATATCCAAAAACACAAGAAGACATAAGTAGATACATTTTTTCATATAATATTTTTTCCATATGTGGTGCTCTTTATCTATTATGATGAGTGTGAAACATTTCGTTTTGTTTGTTTCTGGTGATTAACTGAGATATGGTAATAGTAATATTACTACAACTCCTGTCACTGCTGGGGCTGATAAGGAAAAGATGCATTTTATGTGAAGACAAGGCTAAAAATACGTGACAGGCTAGCAACAATTGCCCGGTTACATTTTCTCACTCCATCAAATACTCGAACCCATTAAATTTAAGTTCTTGCCATTTTCACGATGCATCGAAATATTCTATACTGTTTATACTTCAGCCGTCAATGTCCTTGTTAAACACTAAGAGCGAAAAGTAATCACATTAGCTTAACAAACACTCTGTAATAATGATAATTAGCATGTTAGAGTGCTTCAATAACTGTCTGTTGAGAAGAAACGCAACGTGTTTCGACTGAAAATGCCCAAAGAAACGATCATTAGTATTTTTGGTGCATCCGGAAACGATAACTAAGATTATTTTGAGGCATTTTTTTATCTATTAAAAATCCTTAGGGGTGTGTTTGGACCGAACAGTGTTTACGTTTATCTTGCCGGTACCGTAGCAGTAGCATTAGCAACGCTTATCCTAGCTAGCATTTGCATTCTACCTGCTCCATTGTAGCCGGGTCCACGGTTTGTAATCTTGCAGCGTTCTCATACTCGTCCTCGCTGTTGTTTCCGGCTCCTTCCTCTGTGTCCTGGGTGGACCCCATTCCTCCAGGTCCTGTCACTCCGGGCTGACCTCCCCCGGCCAGAGCCGCCACCACAGCACCGGAGCAAGTGCCTGCCTGTCGGCGCCTCTTGCTCAGCCCGGGCCCAGAACAGCAGCTCCCGATTCCTCCACAGCCGACAACGCCGGCCGACACGACGAGGTCGCCGCGAGTCCCCGCCACCATCCCGCCGCTGCTGTCCCTACCGTCGCCCGGCCCCACCGGTGAAACAGAGCCGACGGGCGGAGAGGAGGCCTGCTGCGGCCGTGAGCTCGCCTCGATGTTCCGGCGGTCCTCCCTCGCGGAGGCTGCATTGGGTTGATAGGACCAGGGTGGCGGTGAAGCCCTGGGTCTGGATCCAGTCCGACCTGCGTGCGTGTGTGGATGTTGGTGCGGGTCGGAGCCGCTCCTGCGATCGCTGTCATCGGCGTGGTCCGAAACACCTACCCCGGAGCTGGGTTTCTTCTTCGGGAGAATCGTCATGGTGGTGTCAATGTGGAAGGGAAGCAGGGAGGGGGGGTCAGCGGGTGACGATTACTCCCTTTCTCGATCAAATGCTTCGGTCTGTAACCCTCCAATCCGGACGTTTCCTTCTTATCACCAATATGAGGCTTTTAAAAGGGCGAAATCGACGTCAGACGCAATTTCTGGGCTTCGCCGGTGGCCCGGTAAAGGAAAACAAAAGCGAGTATTTCTTCTTCGGCCGTCCACTCCACAAAACATCAACACAATCCACAATCTGACGACGGGCCCGCTGACGTCACTTCCGGATTGCGGCGGCAGCTCTTTTTTAAGTGTGTGTCTGCTCGCACAATTCAAATACGTGTGAACATACTATGTACGCGGATACGTGCACGAAATACGGCCGATTTTATTTGATGTAATGTAAGTAGGGGGGGGGGGAGCACAGAGCTCCGCCAGGAGAGTCATTTCATCACATTTCAGTAATTTTCAAGGTTACATAACGCGTTTGGATGCTTTATGGTCAAAGCACCCGAGCTTTTATCTGAAAGGTCAGTGTTCAAAGATCCCTCCGGAATCGGGAACGTCGCCACAAATTCAATCATCTTGTTCTCCCTTGATCGGCATTTCCTGAAAATTTCATTACAATCCGCTGATAATTGTATTGATTTGTTATTGTGCTAACACAGAGACGGTGTCACATGGCCTGCATGGCTCAGCTGATAAGAACATTAAATACTGTCCTATTAATTTTTGATTCGTCTCGATTAAACCATCAATGCTTGCGCGCGCGCACGCATGCAGAGAGATTTACGAATCCTATTTTACAGTCTGAAATTGCGTCCCTAACCACAGAAGTACATTTCATCATCAACGTTGCACTGTTTAATTACCATAACATTAATCAACAAAGTAACCTTAAATCCCAGGACATCATCAGTCAATATATATAGCCAATGTGGTAAATGATTCCATTTTAATATCTCAAAAATCATTAATCGATAGTGACCAGTGGCCCATTTGATTACACGTGGAATTTAATATAGATGAGACACTAGATGGCGCTGTGGTGCATCTCTACCAGAAAGAGTTCGGCAGCAAAGCCGCAGCTTCCAGCTCTGCATGTGGGAGACACAACAGACTTTAAGATCTACAGTCCTTTCTTCTGTTAGTTTTAGTGATTCTAATCATTCTTTGGCTCTTATTTTGTGATCGGCAGGTTTCTTTGTTGCTCCTTCCTGTGAGTTGATCTTCTTTGTGTCGGTCAGGCGTCCTCAGTCTGATCAGCAGTTCCAAAAAGAGCTACCATTCAGAGCTTCCATTATTACCCATTTTCATAAAGTACATTTTCAATAAGGAAACATCTGGGCTGCAGATCAGTTAACAGACCAGCTCTGCAGGAACCAGATGTTAATGATTCAAGTGGATCGTCCTAAAACGTCAGGCAGTATGTTGGATATTGAACATACAGCTTGTAATATCAATGGAATATCATCTGTTAACCACAGGTGAGGGTCGGGGGTCAGACCGAGACCTTTGCCCTCTAGCTCAGATGACTTTGCCACATCAATCCTGTGAAGATCACCAGATCCTTCCCCACTGGAGGGAACAAGTCTTCTCTGAAAAGGAGCAGGAGATCCACCCTTGGCCTTATTAGATCTACTGACTGTCATGCCAGCATCTTCACACCACACCAGTGTAAACTAGGAGTCATGCTCTGTAAAGCCAGTAGGTCTTCCACCAAATTGGTATTAAAAGGACTGATGAGGACTTGTTGGAGGCGTCTGGCAACCTGGAACAGCTCTGAGTGATCAGCACCCCAGTTTGATTCCTCCTGATGGGTATTCGTTGTCTTTCCAGCCCACACGGGACCGTTTAAGTGTTTATTTCCGCAAGGTCCAGGTTGATGGAGGGAAATGATACATTTCTGAGCCATAAACCTGGCCCAGACAAGCTGTTAGGCATTTTCTGCCCCTGTAGCTTCTGGAATAGGGCCTCCTGGCTGCTGACTCTGGCCACACCAGCTTAATCATTCTCCTGGACCTCTCAGCAGCTTCTAACACCTCTTTCCAGCCTCCTCAACCACCTTCCAACTACCATGGCCTCACCTGGTGTCAGTCACATCTTGCCAACAGGACAGTTTGTCACCATATTTGGCTCCAGTTCCCCCCCCCCCCCCCCCCCCCCCCCCCCCCCTGCCCCTGTCCGCCAAGGTGGGCCTCAAGGTTCTGTCCTTGGGCACATCCTCTTCACCATCAGCACACTCCACCTGGGTCAGATCATTGGGCATCATGAACTCAATTACCACAACTGTGCTGATGATACTCCGCTCTGTCTTAGCATTGCAACATTCGCTTCCCAAAACAGAGCTCATGCTTGTGGAACCTGCGGTGCTGCTCAAGGAAGTTTGGGGCTCTCCTCCTTCAGGTCGATGGCTGCTCCTTCTCCCCATCTGCTGAGTTCTGCAACCTGGGCATCATCCTGGACTCCACCCTGCCATCCCAGTCACAGAGCAAATCCGCCACCAAATTTGCCTCATCCTTGCCTTCGTCAGCATCCATCAGGACTCCGGCAATAGCGTCCTGCTCGGGGTGGACGTACTGAAGTCTGTCCAGATCTTAGGGTTCTCAGCACATCACCCCACTCTCATCCACCTTCTCTGGCTCCCCGTGAGATTCAGTCTCTCCTATAAGAGCCTCCTCCACCAACACACTCCATCCTGAAGCCTCCAGCCTCCATTGTGGGTCTGCTCTCCACCCAGTATACCAGCGGATGCATTTTGTGGACGCGGCCTTCAGTGTAGCTGTCCCCACCCTCTGGAGGTTCTTCCTTTAACAGATACATCCTGCCCCATCCCCTGGATTCAAATCTGCCCTCAAAACCTGTCTGTTTTCCCTGGTTTTAGTCCCAAAGTTACCACGTTCACCTACTCAGTTAGCTCACCGCTGTAGTTGGTCCTGTCTGTTGTTCTGTCTTTGTCTTTTTTGCTTTTGTAAAAAATCCCCAGGTATCTTGAAACACACTATATGAATCTAATTTATTATTGTTGTTGTAATTTATACCATTATTAGTATGCTAATCATCATTATTAATGATGATAAAAATAATAATCAAATAAACAATGTTATTTTTCTCCATCTGCACTTTAAGTTTTCTTCAATCTTGGGTGAAATAAGAATGATATTTGGTTTCTTTCTGACTGCAGCCAGGTTGTGGTACAGATATATTTTATTATTTTATATATATATAAAAATTTACAAAAACATTTTACAATAAATGTGTGGGCAAGCCTCCAAACAGTGCACTAAATAAATAAATAAATAAATAAATAAAGAGAATCATGTTCAGCATGTCCTGCACTGTGCTGAGTGCTGGCAAAGTCCTTCCGCAGCAGGATGCATGTGTGGATCACCTGTGTATGTACAAGAGTGACTCAGACGCCACCGGGATGCATCCAGGCTGTGTTGCCAGTGTGCCATTAGGTGAAAGTTCAACAGTGTAAAAGATTCACCCGAAAAGACACCTTTTTTGAGCAAAATTGACCTGAAAATTCCAGTTAGACATACGAGGGCTGAATAAAGAGCTGCTGGAGAAGTAGGAATAGTTCTATAATATAATATCAAAAACCACTCAATGCATGTTGATCGCAACCAGCAAATAACTAAAATGATACTCAGGCTGATTCTCAATGAACTGAATAAATCGTGATTCATTATTTCGCTGATTCAGTAAAATTGTTTACAAATTTAACATTTTTCACGAGGATAGAATAAATATTTTAAAAAGAACGTTTTTGGTGACTGAAGTACATTCCCAGCCTCCTTCTGCTTGTGAATCCCAAATGATATCTTATGTACACGTAAACGCTAATTTAAACTTTGATGACATATAAGTCGCTGATGAGCCAGCAGAGTACGAGTAAAATCTAAACATGCCATTAACTGTAATGAGAAAAGAACTTGTTCAAAGAAAATAGACAAATATAATATCTTTGTTTCATTTCTCTCTTTCTCCACACCATGTGCATTTATATATATATACACATACACACACACACATACGTGTGTATATATATATATATATATATATATATATATATATATATATATATATGAACACACATACACAATCTAATAATATAAAAATAGTGCCATATAACAAGTGAAAGTGAAATGGAACTTTCATGTGTCTCTTTGTTTACTATGTTTACGTGTATATGCTACGCAGTGAGTGAGGGTATTGAAGGTGAGCAGAGCAGTGCGTGGTGAGTACAGCTTTGTACAGTGGTGTTGTTTTCAGAAAAGTTCAGTGCTGGTGTTGTGTTAAATGTTGAACCGTGCTACAGGTGTGTACATTCACAAGTGTTTGCCTTGGACTGCTTGTTCCTGTGAGGGTGGCATTAGAGGACGTCTGACACATGCTTTGGAAGAGGAGGAGAGAGTCTGTTGGTTGGTGAACTGAAGGAACAAACAGCGGGGGGGGGGCCTTGGGCCTGTGATGGAGTTCACCTCCCCGTCTCTGGATGCAGCTACAGTGATGATTTTAATTACTCATCGTCCTGTTGGACAGCGTCTGCAGGAAATCAAATATTCTTTGTATTAGCTGGTAAACCTTCACCCATCCAGGTTCTCCTCTCCGCCCTTGTCCCCTCCTCATGTGCTCCATTGATTCTAACCCTCCCTCCTCCCCGCTGCCTCTCAGTTACCACATGTACGTTTTGTTGGTGTTGATCTGACTGCCCCCTGCCTTTTCTTCCTTTTCTCTCACCTCTCTTTCTTCATCTTCTTTGTCGTCTTTGTCTTTCTCGGTCTCGTTTTCCCAGAGTGTGATGAGTGGTGGGTACAGCTCATTCAGAGGGATGGATGTGGCATGCTGGATGTACTTTTTCAGCGAGTGTCCGCAGGACTTGTGCTGCTGCGCACGGCGGCTTATGTAGACCACTAGCAGTGCCATGATGGACAGAGCGAACATGGAGCCCATAACAGCCGCGACTGCAATGCTACTTCGGCGTGATGCCGCCATTTCCACAGAGAAATCGGCCTCCTTGGTGGTGATGTTCACACAGGAGATGTGGAGAGGAGAGGAAAAGGAGGGTGAGGTGTTGGGGCTGGGGGAGGGGCTAGGAGACAACCAGGTGGTGGTTGCTACAGGGGGAGACGATGAAATGGTGAGGCAGACACGGTACTCTGTGGCAGGAAGTAGGTGAGTCAAATTATACTCCTGGACATCCACTGGAACCTGAGAAAGGTGGGAAGACAAGGGAGAGAGAGAGATGGGAGGGTGAAGCTATTACACCATTTCCCCCCTTGCAGAGGTGGGGTCTAAGCTGGTAAAGGTCACCTGTTACCCGTCTTTTACACACTCAACTTCTCTGGCTAAACTGGTAACACTTAAAAAGAGTGGCCTCTCTCTTTTTGGCCTAGCAGGACCATGAACTGGGCCTCCACTTGATCAACACGAGGGAGTTTAGGTTCTCTCCTGTATTTAGCGTTTACCTAAAATGCCAAATATGACACCAACATGCACTACTATAATCACCTTGGTGGTGTAGCTTATCTGAGGATTGTTGATGTGCACGGTGGCGCTGATCCACTGGGGCAGATACAGCTGAGATGTCTGCTGGGCCTCCACCGACGACGAGGTTTCCCGGTTGGGAAACAACTTCCACTCCAACACCACCGACTGGTCATCCACCATCTGAAGTTTAATTCAGGTTTATTCGGTGTTAAAGAGTGATTCAGATACATCATAAAGAAAAACAGCTCCAGGCATTAAAAGGGAACAAGAAGAGGGTTAAAGCTTGCACCTTCGCCACAACCACCAGCGAGGACGCCGAATCAGATAAGTTCCCTGGCCAGTTTTGCTCCCTGCTTGGCGCTCCGTCCCACCAGCCTAAATCACCCGCCTGGCCACCAACTGAGTCCACAAACATGGAGAGGCTCCTTGTGTCGGCCCCCTCCCTGTTCCACGCTACACAGGTATATATGCCTGAAAGACAGGGCCGGTAAGGATCAACTCTAGATCAGTTCAGACGCAGAGAGCCGTTAGAAGGCTGACAACAAATTCAACCTGCATCTGAAGGCTCCGCATGTTCAATCACCAACACGCCAGACTCAGAGATATGATGCTTCCTCTTTCGGCTGTTCGGCTCGTGTCCCTCCTTTGATGAGTCCGGTGCAGCCATTGCCTCTGAACTCACCTGTATAGACCAGAGGAAACCAGGAAAGAAAATAAATCACGCAACCAATTTTTAAAGGCTTAGTGTGGTAATACTGAAATCAGATAGAATGAAAGCCAATGGATCTCTGCTTCCTTCCATGATACAAATATTGAGCCAAAATGTGCCTTAAATGCGCGAAGAGTGAATGGGATTATGAGCTGCGCTCCACGATTCGGTCTCCACTCAGTCACTGATCCAACCCTCCACGGTGGGAGGCCTCTTCAAGCAATCGCAACAGCTCACCTTGTCTCCAGTAGGTGTTACCCAGTAGAACTGGGGGGCAGGGTCAGCGTCTGCCCAGCACTCCAGTGTAATTGGCTGCCCGGCACTGACGTTAATGGCAGGTGGGAAGGAATAAGGAGAGATTTGAGGGAGACAGCTGTTTGTTCCACTATCGCCACCAGTGGTGTCCCCCCATCGAGCTGCCACCACCTCCCGCAGCTCTCGACCCACCAGTTGATGGGGAGAGGAACAGAGGGTGGTGGTGGACTCCAGGATCTTTAAATCTGACTGGTTGCCAAGGTGGGGTCCCCAGGAGGAGCAGCAATCACATCGCAGAGGGTTCGAGTGCAAAGACACCTCCTCCAGGGAGGGGAGGGAGGAGAAGATCGCTCCAGAGAGGAAGCTGAGTTGGTTGTTGTGGAGGAAGAGAGTCCGTAGGGATGGCAGGTATCTGAGGGGGAGGTAGAGAGACGAGAGGAAAAGAAATGTTTTTAATCTGTTCAAGAACAATACAGAATTCTTTAATTGATGTTAAACAGACAGAAAGTCAGACACCTGAAGGCCTGTGGGTGGATGTAGGACAGTTGTGGGTTGCTGTTGAGCTCTAGTTTGACCATATCGGGAAGATTCTGGAAGGCGAACCTCTCCACTATCAGAAGCTCTTCCATATTGTTGAGACTGAAGACAGAAAACAGCAGAATCAGCACAATTACTTCATCTACCAGAACCTTGTGTGCAAAAATCTGGACATGTGTTGTTTTGACTGCCCCTTTGAGCAACAACTTAAGCCTGAATTTAACTTTTGTCCTTTTCTTCCTGGTTTTCGTGTTCCCGGTGATTCTGTCAAACACAGGATGATGTGGCTCCTGAGCAGTTATGCTGGTGGACTGTGCAGCACCTGCTGTATTTGTATGTGACCTCCA
Organism: Takifugu rubripes; assembly: GCF_901000725.2. NCBI lineage: Eukaryota > Metazoa > Chordata > Actinopteri > Tetraodontiformes > Tetraodontidae > Takifugu > Takifugu rubripes. The sequence goes on from NC_042287.1 coordinate 5,914,886, forward strand.
TCCAGATGGATGGGCCTCTCTGGTCAGCATCAAACTTCAATAGTCCAAATTTAGACTTTAGACTTCCTGAGTTTACCTGAGCTCCTCTAGATGCTGAAAGTTTTGAAAATCTCCGTGCTGGATCCGGCTGATTGGGTTCCGGTTTAGATCCAGAAACTTTAGATTGGGAAGGGCACTCAGGGCATCCCGAGGAACAGACCTGTCGGTAAAAATATCGTCCAGTGAGGGAAGGTTAAACGTGTAAGTCTACCAACAGACAGAAGAGAGACACACCTGAGTCGGTTGTCGTAGAAGGACAAACTCTCCAGGTAGTCGAGGCCGTGGAAGACAGCAGAAGGGACAGAGTTCAGTCCCATTCCAGCCAGTACAAGGCTATGGAGCCGAGAAAGAGGTAGGAAGTTCTTATCCTCCAGTCCCAGGATGGGGTTCTCCCCAATCATCAGGATCTCCAGAGATGGCAGAGACTCAAACCACTGACTGTTAATGGCTACTAGTCTGTTAGAGTTGAGATGCAATCTACAGAACGAAGGAGAGAAATACGGAAACACTGTCGAAAAGGTGTAGGAGACAATTATAGACGTGGCCGTACAGCAGAGGAGATTAAAGCTCATCCTTTAATTATTTGTACATTAAAGAAAACATCTTTTTGTATAAATTCTTCATCTGTGTATGAAAGCCTCAACACAACTGTCAACGTTGGGCAACTGTTGGAAGTTATTTGCCTTTTTGTTGGTCCCCAACTCTCATTTAGTCAATCAGCAACATTAATGTAGAGAACTCTGACAGGTGAGGGGGCTTCATCGCTAATTAACAAACAAAGCCAAAATTATTCAAATTTTTCATTCTAGACTTGAAATGGCATCTAAGAAATAAAAATGAACATGAAATAAAGTTTATTGTTGCTCATAAGTTTGGACCAAGTCTTCCAGTCGACTCGGTTTTCCTGCCGTAACAACTTTCCCGTCATCACAAACACAATTGGGAAGCAGGAAACCCGTGTAAGCTCGCCGTTAAAGTCAAAAACACTCCAGAGTTACCGTAGCAGGTTGGACAGCCCAGCAAAGGCCTTGGGGCCAATGGAAGAGATTCTGTTGTGATTGATGTAGAGCTCTTCCAAACAGGTCAGGTTCATCAAACCAAAGTCATCCAACTCCTCCATGTGGTTCTCCTCCAGGTAGAGAGTCACCAGCTGGCTCAGAGAAGACAAACCCATCGAGCGTACCTGAGCAGAGAGAGGAAGAGCCCTTTCCCATCATGGAGTCCCACATTTGTTGGTTACCCGGGCCCTGGTGTCACCTGTGTACCTGTGTGAAGTGATTCTGCGAGAGGTCCAACTCTGTCAGGTTACTGAGGCTCTGTAGCTCAGTGGTGATGGAGGAGATGTTGTTGCGCTGCAGCAGCAGCAGCTGAAACACATTTTCATACTCATAATCTGATTACATGATACAGTGCAGCGCAACCGATCACTTTCCAGTACAGGTCATCAAGACCGATGGTTTGAGTCTGAGCACCCTCTTCAGCATGCCATAAGTTCCAGTTCCAGTTTAATGTAAATCGTGCACATATAGCAGCATCCTGCCTGTCTCAGGATGATACTTCATCTCAGTGTGTGTGGTACATCTTTAAAAGGCATTTGTGTGTTGTAAATTGTGAGCGTGTGCGTCTATAATCTGTAACCTCCTTCATTCAGTTCAGTGGTCGCAATGAAGGCAACTATTGTGCAGCAAATGCAACCACTTATTGCTAAGGTTGTGCTTCTCTTGCCAGGTTTCAATTTATCTTTCTTAATTCAACATCAGTGATGCTTGTGTCTTAAGCTAAATGAGCCAAAATGGTGCAACGTTATTATTACAGGTGGTACCTGCGTGTCAGATGAAATATTGGTTGGTACTCTCTGAAGACGGAGCTCATTACAGTCGACTGTCTTTGCTTGATGATACACAGACTGAGGTGTGTACCAGGGCCTCGTCTCACACACACACTGCAGAGGACACGTGCTACCTGCAGCACGGAACACACACTGCGCTCAGCCACACTTCCCTTTTAAATCTGGGTTAAATTTATCTTCATGATATATTAATATGACATCTCCACGTGGGTTTGCTATACCTTCGCTGGCCCCGCCCACTCTGGCGTGCACTAACAAGGTCACCAGGGCGAGGAGGAAAAAAAGGACTACGAAGTGCATGATGCTCTGGGAGCGAGGTAGAAATGCGATGATGGTTTAACTGCAGCGGAATCTTCTGCCACAAGGTCCGACAGCACCGACGACCTGTCGGACAGAAACACAGGAAGTGATCAGAACTGACTCTGACTGGGTTCAAATCTCACTTCGCAAAATTCCAACCGATTAAACCGATCATGTGAAAGCCATGTCAAGCTGGTTATATTCTGGTTACAAGTCATTAATGTCCTGTTTGTGGTAACATGATGGGAAATTCAAAGTTTTACTTTATTATTTATTCTACCACTTACACTAGTTATTGTAGACTAATGTGTAATCAAGTAGTTGGATGAGGTAATGTCCACCTGTGACCTCATCACAACCAGATGATGCTTCATGTGTCAAGACATCATCTGATGAAGTCAGTTTGTAGATGGAACAGCAAAATAATCTGAACAATCATCTCAAGCAGTGGCACAACCTATCTGAAGGTTTAGCAACGCGGTTGTTATAACACAACTGGTTGTTACTGTGGAATCCTCCACTGTGAGGAATAACTAAAGCGAAGACACTGTCTGACCTACTTTATCTCATCTTCACACACAGTTTCACAACAAAAGTGTCAGTCTTCCAGCGGGCGAGACGAGGAGGGGACGAGAGAAGGAGATAGGAGGAAAGAACAGTGGAGGAGACAACTGCTGGAGGGGAGATGATTGCAGAGCGGAGTGAGATAAAGAGAAGAGGCATGGAGGTGAGATAGAAAGAGAATGGAGGAGAGAGCCGGGGTGAGAAAAGGAAGGGGGAGAGATGAGAGACGGTAAATCAATAGATGAGAAGGAAGACGGGCAAGAGAGAAGACAGGCAAGGTAGGGATAGGTGGGGAAAGAGAGACCAGGTGAAACACCAGAAGAAGAGAGATGAGGCGAAACAAAGGGGGAACAAAGAAGGAGCAGAAAGGAACAAAGGAGTCAGCTGTGGATTTTAGTGAAAGGGAGCAAACAAGGGAGGAAACACAAGAAAACAAAACTAAAGTGAAAACTCAACAACAAAACCAAGAGTGAAGAGCGGAGAACAGAGGCCGTGAGAAGTATGGTCTAAATACAGCCGCGAGAGACATTACACAACTGAGAGGCTTTACAGACCCGGGAAAACTACCGGTAAAGTTGAATGTGTCTTACAGTCAAAACATTGCCAACCTTGTACATAATTCCATAATTATGAGTAAAGGTTGGCTTGTAAAAGTTCAAAAGACTAAAACAAAGCAAAGTTTGTCAAAATAGTAAAGACTAAGAATAAATGTAGCCATTATTAAAACCAGTCCAACTCGAAGATCCAAAGACTTTTTTAAATGCCCATTTTTTAATGTGGGAAGGAAAGAAAAGAGAAATGAAAATGTTCCAAAAATAGCCCATTTGCTATGCTAGCTCATTTTTAACTCCACATTCTGAATGGTGTGATGAATTATGCTGCATTTTCATATGCACATTAAATAATTTAAGAGTAATAATGCTACAGAACAAGTTTGTTGCGGTCTGTAACACAGCCTGAGCTGAGCTTACATAATAACTTTAGTCTAGAAACTGTCTGGATGGTTTCAGGTTTATTTGCGGACATCCGCGCCTTCGGCACCGAGCGGTGCTGCCAGGCGTCCCGATGGAGCGCGCGTGCGGGCAGGTTAGAGGACGGCCGCCTCACCTTGTTCCGGCTCCGGCTCCTCCCGCGCGGCGGATGCGTCTCGCGCCGCAGCAGGACAACAGGCGCGAGACACCGACTGTCTGACGGAATGTCGGCCTTTTCCGGGTGTTGTTGAAGCGAATTGTGATAAAAATGAATCCTGCAGCAGCTTTTGTTTAACAGCATCTCTCTCTCTCCCCTGCCCGGTTCCCAGCAGCTGACTCCGGCGCAGCCAATAGGATTTGAGGGCGGACGACGGCGCGATCGCAGCCCGGATGCTGCGCAGAGGCGATGGGGCGGGGGCGCGTGGGGGGGCGCTAACATGACGTAATGCTCCAGATTTCCCGAATGACTCGGCCTCTCTTTGTACTTCCCTCTCCATCCATCCTCTCCACGCTGTCATGAGCTTCACGCATCTCTTCATCTCCAGCACCAGCTTCCTCAGCAGTTATCAACTTAAATAATGCAACTAAGACAACGATTAAAATGTAAATAATTCCTATGAAGCTGTATGTATGTATGTATGTATGTATGTATGTATGTATGTATGTATGTATGTATGTATGTATGTATGTGCATGTGTTTGGATTTGCTACATACTAAGAACTAATGAAGTCATTCTATAGCAGGAAAGCGAGGACATTTTTGAGAAATGAAGACATTTTAGCCTGTCCTTCCTTCAAAGGGATGTCTGAGAGTTAAGACGTGGTTTTAGGGCTGAACTGGGTTCAATTCAGGGTCCGGGGTCGGCTGTGACGGTTGTTGTGCTTTGAAAGTCCTCACAAAGATTGAAGTACAATGGTGTGTGTTTGTGTGTAGTAAATAGACAAATGATTGGGTTACACTCCGGTGTTGGGTTACGCAAGTACTGGCAGGAACTGTGTGATGTTATTATGTAAAAATGGTGACGCTCATTACAGAAAAGAAAACATGACTCAGGAGGTCGGTTCTCTGTGAGCTGCTCCTCTCTCTCTCTCTCTAAAGGACGTTGTCAGCACCAGTGGTACCAACACCCCGGTGCAGCACCAGTGGTGCTCCATGGAGAGATGTTCTGATCCAACTAATAACTCAGATAACAGGTGTAAGCTCTCCCTTTAAGTAATGAGGGGCCGCAACCACAGCACTGAAGTCCCTGAACGATGGTGTGATGTTCCTGGAGATGCTGTCATCAGATCTGAGGACAGCGTGTCCAGTAAGTTCCACTCCACAGGAGTCATTCGAGGAGCAGGTGAGTCACAGCTTGGCAGAGAGGCTAAAACGTGGACCAGCTCGCTCCAGTTCTGAGGTCCTCATGATGCCTGAACTCCACTGTTTCTGAACAAAGTAAATAAAGTATTTACAAATTTTAGAATGTGAAAAATTAAAAACTACAGGGAAACACAACTTAGACTGGATCAACACTGAAATTACAGCTGAAGGGCAACAACATGTTCTTTTCACTGTTGCCAAATAGAAAAACAAGACAATTTACAATTGAGTCTCGTATTTTGCTAATGTTCCCTCACGTCGGCACGAGGAAATAACCGATACCAATGAAAAGGCTCCATTAGCAACATTAGCGTTAGCCTCAGCTCAACGTACATTTACAACCTCCAGCAGGATGAAAGCCACACGGATCAGTCAGGAATCAAACACACCAGGCTGTAGAGAATAAAATAGATTTATTATTCGCCTCCATTGTGCTCCATATCTACAAAAACACGGAAATATCTGTAGAACATCTTTCACAAACTGAATCGAGTCCATAAAAATGCTGAAGCCTCAGTTCCCCTAACTGATGAGCAGGCGTAACATTGAGAACCCTGTCAGGGCAACGGAAGCGGGCCCTGCCCCGTAAATTCCTCAGACAAAGCCGAGGGGTGGGGGGGGGCACAGAGAACACGTCAGGCCGTAAAACACAGAACGATAGATGCAGTCGATCTTTACATTCACATTACATTTATTTACAGGAAAGCTCCCAGCTGCTGCCGCCCTAGATGTTTACAAGGTTCTCATCGACGGAGGCTTGCGCAGCATCAGCCGCACGGTGGAACACCAACACGTGGCAACCATACGGGTCGCCGGGCGCCCGTTTAAGGAAGGTCAGGCCGACGGCTCGACACTTTGGTGAGAAGGGAATCACCGATTTCAGGCCTTCTGCATAGACGAGGAGACTAAAATCTGTTGGATGGTCACCTACGTCTGCCGAGAGGCTCGCAAATGAGGCATCAGAACATTTACACGTCCCCTGTAACATCAGTTTACCGTCAGCAGCCACCTGCATTGAAAAGCCTCGGGTCCGAAATGTCCCCGACCACCTGGCAGCAGCAGCCAAGACGCTCAACGTTTCATCGCCCTGGAGAAAAGAGTTGATGCGCACAGGAAAGAGACCTTGTTGAGCCACCTGGTCCCTTAAAACCAACATACATCAAATGATTGGAGCATAAAATACTGGACAGGACTGCAGCACCGGTTCTGCTCCCATGTTAAAGTTTAGGGTGTCAAAACAGAGCTCGACCAACCCAGAACAGCAGGGAACTGGACAGAGGAAAGGGGACGCCCTACTTTCATTTTTTTTACTGTCCAGGGTAGATTTTTGGATCGTGTTTGACAGAATCCAGAGTTTCTGTCTCAAATGTGTCTGCAGACTTCAAACATTCAAGGAGAATTTGAAAAATTATTTTGGTAGTTTCAACAATCTGAATTTACAACCCAGGACGTCGTTTATTTCACACTGCACCTCCGGCAAAGCGTTACAAAAATGTTGTTACCCAGAATTCAATGCATCGGGATACATAGTAACATTCTTTATGTGCTGCTGGTGAGAGAAATGTAACTTTACATTAAGGATGTCCAAGTCTTTGTGGGAAATGGCTTTGTTTTATCACCGTAATCACCAGCTGCACAGAGAAAGTCGCCCGTCTTCTGAATCCTTCTCAGAAATCTCTTAAGGCTCCGTAAAATGTCTAGACGATAAAAACACACCATCACTTATAGAAAAATAGTCATGCTGTAAAAGGGAGCGGTCAGAGACAATGGCTTGGCACTGCTTTTAGATAGGTACTGGCTGAGGCAATGAAAGTCCACCGGGAACTGAGCTGAGGCTGAAAAGGTGTTGGCATGCCGGTCTCATGTCAGATCAATTAAAAAGGGAACCTGACGAGTCTTTAGAACCTCATGCAAATATTAAAATGACTGCCGATGTGAATAATGGTACAAAACAGCTCGTTTCAGGGCAACTTTAGAGCTTTCCAGAGCTGCCTTCGACAGATCAAGACCAACTCAATCATGTCTTCCTGCCAGTGGCTCAAATACTCTTGATTATGGGTTTCACTCGCAAATTCTTCTATTTTCTACTTGAAAACAGTAGAATCTTTATGACAAACAGAACGCCTCTTATTGGGCTACATCCAATGTCGTGCTGATAAATGAAGGAGGAGAGTGTTTTTTCACGCCAAAGCGTCGAGCTGCGGCCAAAGCTTTCAGCTTCACTCAGTTCCTGCATGTGTCGGCAGCCTCGGCATCACACACAGAAGCACAACAGCACGTCAGCACAGGGATCTTCGCACCAACAACCTGCAGGTTAGCAACAGTCAAGGAGGTAAGGTTACGTGGCTGCAGCAGAGCTCAGCTAGTTAAGATACAGCAATGGCAACAACAACAGTCTTTCTTTTTTTTTTTTTAAAAAAGAAGAAGAACCAAACTGAGTGTCAGTTCATACAAAAGTGTGTTTTCAGTTCAATGCGCTTCACCTCAGAGGCTATACTTGGTGTTAAACCCTAACTAACCAACCACGGTAGCTTCAGGTCAGCTTGGCCATTAGAGCAAGTGTCAGTGTTGATGAAAGTCTGAGAGGGAAAGAAAACCACACTGGTGGCTGAACGCCAGCCCAAAGAGAACCTGCTGCACGGTTGACGCCACGGCTTCCATCAGCAGAAGTAGAAAATAAAGTCTGGAATGATAAACACTTGTGATGAAGCCACAGGTCCATCAGTCCCGCCGTCAGTTTCCTCTCAGACAATTAACAGATTTCTCCACAGAGAAAGAAAAAAAACGTCCGTGTGAAGATTCTGACCAGCCCCTCGAGCCCGTCCACAAGCTAAACTCTTCATCATCATCACAGAATTCTTGCTTCTAAGAAAATACACATTTAGATTGTAAATAGTTTTGACAAATCTGCATAAACACAAAACAAATGATTCAGGTCTTAATTCTTTTCCTGAAAATATCGTTGTCTTTCAACGGGATTAACAGATCAAAGTCGTCCGTCCTCCAGTAAGAACTCAAAAAGGTGCTTCCGACCTGCTCCATTTCCTGTCTCTAAAAACTGAAGACAGGTTCAGAGTTTTAGCACAGATTATCCGACTGCTCTCTCCACTCAGAAGAGATTAAAGGAGGCTGTGGCGTCTCCAGCATCCAGCAGACTGCAACATCTGTCCAGCTGCAAGCGTCTTTCTGATAGTCAGCAACTGGAAACTGGAGGGCTGCTGGTTTCCAGTGGAGGGCTTTCGAACCCAAACCATCCACCATCTTCTAGGAGTCGATTTGTGCGCCCACGGACGAGCGGTGTAAGGCAGACGTGGAGCTCAGGGCTTCTGTGGACCAGGGGACAGGACCACAGGCGTGGACAGGCCATCCACACTCAGAGCTGGGATGTGAATCTGATTGCTGCCATTGGTGGGGAACTGAGGACGGACAGAGAGACAGCCGTCAAATCGTCATCTGTCCAAAGTACAAACGCAACTCTGACATCGCACCTGAATGAATGAGGCTTTAACCTGAACCACATTGGATCCCCAACCTTAAAACCAAGTCCCAACCCTCAAACAGGCCTTTGTGGGTGTGAGGACAACATTGCAGGTCAAATTCACATTTTGGGTCCCGCAATGTCGCCTGTACTCGCCCCCGCAAACCCAGAGCGTCGCCCTACGTTTACCACTGCTCACATTAACTGCGGCTGAGCAATAGATGGACACAACAGGTGCTTACCTGAAAGGAGAGTTTGGCCGGCGAGCGCGGTGCAATGGGGCTCAGTGTGCTCCAAAAGTGGATCGTAGAAGGAAGAGCACTTGGCGTCAACAAGACTGGTGTCTTAAAAACAGAACAGAAGAAAATAAGCCAGCGAGCTCATGAGCTACTTCAACACAGTCCTGGCTTCATAGTTTCAGAATCAGTGTTTGTGTGCATCTGCTTGAGACCACGACAGGTATCCTCCTCCTCCTCATATATCACAGTGGCGAAGGTGAGGAGGGCGTGAACAGGGCTGCACCATCGACATTAGCAGCACAGCTAGCTAGCTGCACATGCCTGAGGAACGGGTCACTTTTCTAGTGATTGTCTCGTGAGTTTCTGTTGTCGTTCATGTTCCAATTGTTCAGAGTCCAAACCCAACAAATCTTCTTGATCAAGGCTGAGAATTTTACTGGATGGAAACCAGATTTATTATTGATCATTTGAAACGGTCAGGTGGAAGAGGTCCAAACTCACAATGATGATTGCAAGGATCAGCAAAGTTTACAGAGCAAAGTACTCATCTTTTAATGTGAAATAACCTAGAACAAGTTGTTTTATTTCAATTATACAGCAGTTTACCCATTTCTGATGATGACGTAATTTCGGATTTTACCATTGGAAACACATTTGTTCAATATATGTTTGAATAAATAAATCCTGGTTTTGTTTAATATATCAAATGGAATCAAGGCATAAATCATCAGGCAGAAAGAACTTTAAAAAAAAGCATAAAATAAATGGAATAATCTAAATTTCCAGGTCTAAAGTCTAACTTAACTCCGCATTAAAGAATAAAGATTCATTTGTAGATCCGATTTTATTTCATTGACTTTCTTTGCCATCAGTAATCGTTATAACAGCTTATTATGTGCTATTGAAGCGGATTACAAGAGCTTACCAAAGAATGTGGGGTGATGACAGATGGAGTGAGCGTGTTGGTCGCTGATCCCGGGGCCAATAAAGTGTTAACCGCCGCGTTCACCTGCACACACAAGCGATGTCTCAGGCTTTCAATTAAAACAACAATACCTGCTCGCAAACCTGTTCTAATAGCGTGCGCGGCCGACCTTATCCAGAGAGAGAACGCTGGAGAGAGAGGGGGACGAGGGCAGCTCCAGCCCTCGAGGCTTCTTTGGTTTGGGAGGATTGGAATCTGCTGACGTGACAGCCGAGGAGGCCTCTTCCTGACCAGCAGAGGGACCTGAAAGAGACGCACGTTCACCTCAGACTGAGGCCGATCTCAAATCAGACGAGAACAGTATCCATGGCGACGCCAGAGTGACATTTGAGCCCCCCGATGTGAACACAGGTGGTGAACTGTGCAGACGATTTAGCTTAAAGCAAAAAGTATAATACAATGCACAGCTCGTCATTCTGTTTGTACAGATCCTGTTGAAAAGTCTCAGCCAGGTTTAACCAAAGTAGATCAGCAAACGAGGAGTTCGACCCTGGGATCCAAACGTTCAGATGTGGATCCCCATAACGGTGAACCGGTATAACACCCAGTCTTTTAATACATGAACCCAAACGGAAGGCAAGGCCTGGATGGCTGTGGCCACGTCCTCACCCTCACTCTTATCTGAAGACAGCTGCTCAGGCTCAGGTGCCATGCTGGGAGGGGGGGGGCTCTCTATGATTGTAAGTGGCGGGTCTGGTTCTGCTGGGCCAAAGATCAGCTGAGGGACCTGGAGGCAAAAACCAATGAGCAAATATGCAAAGAATGCAAATCCTAAACTACATTTCTGTGAGTGGAATGTTCACTCTTATCTTTAAATAGCACGACATGGGTCAAAAAGTTAAATCCATCTACTCCGTCTCACCTCCTCCACCCTTTTCTCCTGCAGAGACACGATCTCCAGCAGCTCCTCCTCCGACGGGAGGTGCTCCTCCTTGATGATGATGGGGTGTTGGGCACATTCAGTGGGTGGGGTGACAATGGCAGGCGGAGGAACAGACGTAGCAGACGGAGCTGCCGCCGCTGACTGCTGCTGTGGGGCCGGGGGGTTGATGATGACGAAAACAGGCGAGTGGTGGCTGGGCTGGGCAGAAGAATGGGAATGTGTGGAGAAACTGACAGGATGGGCGGCCCCCCCGCAGCTGTCCTGCTGTTGGAACTGTGGGCCCATGGACACCTGTAGGGGGGAACTACCTGCCCCCTTGACGGGCCCAAGAGGAATAAGAGAGGGAGGATCCCCGACGTTGGTGAGATAAATCTGGGGGGGATCTGGAGGATTCTGGGAATAAAAGGAGAAGAAGTGGTTGAGGAGATGAGTAAAGAATTGCTGATCCTGTCAATCGGGAAACTAACTTCACCAAGAACACTCAAACGGGGAGTCAACGTGAGAAAATGCCGCCACATGCACGCCATCATTGAAGCGCGGGTTCAGACCCAAGCGCCACTGTAGCAGAAAACAAGCAGCAGCTACCACAAACTGCCACAAACTTTTCATATAAGACTTTTTTTTAAATCTTCGTCACTGCACGTAGCGCCACAGTCTGGGTTTTAGGGACTTTAGAGCGTTGCTATCTTCATGTATGTGGTGTCCAGTGAACAGTGACATCCTCATCCTCTTCCCCCCTTTGTGAGGGAGTCAGTATGTTTACTACTGTACACTCCACAACCCCCCCGAACAAAAACATCCAGGAAAGTTGCTCACCATATGTCCACAAGTAACATGTACAGTAAGTATGTAATGTAAACTGTACAATGATGGTATTAACCTGTTGAAAAGGCACATATCCACGCCTGTGGGTGGGGAGGACACGGAACCTTAAATTAGTTGATTTTCTCCTATTTCGTGTGAACTGGGACAAGGCCTGAATTCTGACAAGATCTTGATTTTGATGATGCTGCGACTGTAAACGTGCTGAGTGTGAACCAGCCAGGATGGATATAAGGAGCTTGTTCACATGTAAAGGTGATGTGAAGCAAAAGTGTGACAGCTAATTCACCCCTTCTCTAGATCTAGAGGAGCCGGCTGTGGCGACTTCCAGAAGCCTCCCATAACGCGGAGAAACACCAGATGAAGCTTTACGCACATTATATAGCTGAACTAAACATGAAAAAGAAGAATAACCGGTGTTGTATCTCACAACATGTCATTCTGACCTGGGATTGGTTGGCAGTGTTGGCAGGAACCTGCGGGCTGAGAGCTGGAGTTGGACAAGGAGACGGCTGACTGACAATAACCTGAAGAGAGGAGTCGACACCTCCGACTGCTGCAGGTGGAGCTTTAGACTCTGCTAATACACACACCTGCAAAAGGGGACGAGAAGAGACGAAACAGGAACGGAGAAAGAAATTAAAATCTGTGAACACACTTCCTTCCTTCCGTCCGTCCGTGCACCCTTACCTCTTTGGGCATGTGGGTCACCTTGGGGATGGGGTCCTGTTGCAGAAGCAGCTCTGTTTTAACTGGCTGTGAATTGGGTGAAACTTGCAGTGACTGAATGGTGAAGGTGGAGTACAGCCCCGATTTCATGTAGTCGTTACGGGAGCTTTTCTGGGATGCACTGAGTGATGAGCGCTGAGAATAAAATAAATATGGATATTAAACACAGTATGTACCCCGTCAACTCACAAAAGATTCATTCAGTCTCGTTCAGCCACGATAAAATGACCGAAACAGCGCACCTGTGCTAAACTCTTTGAAGGGCAAGCTGAGGTCAAGGCTCCCTGACTCTTGGGTTGGCCGTTGGGATTAGCGCCATCCCTCCTCAGCACCTCCTCATCACTGCGGGCCCCCTCGGCCACGGAGGGGTCGGGCTGGCTTACAAACTTGTAAACAAACTTCTGTCCACTCACCTTCTTGATGATGTTCTGAAAGCAGAATCACAGCAAGAGAAACCCATCAGAAAATCAGTGGTAGGAATTCTTTCCGCGTAATCTCCATTTCTGTCATTTCTATCTGGAATAAATGAAACAGAATCGGATGTAGGAAAACTGTGTTGCAGTGAATATTTTCTAAATAACCCAAAGTGGAACGTTCATCTCTACCATCCTTCCTGTTCCTACGACAGACGACAATATCATCTGCAAACATCAGACCAGTGAGATTCCTGTGAACCCTCATCTGTCAGATTGGCCGTCACCATAGCGATTTAACCCTTGGGGTCAGGAAAGTACCGGCATTTCTGCAGCAGGAAACCACACAGAAAACCACCTCAAACTCTTGGGCAGAGCCACAGAGGTCGGCCTGCTCGTACAAGATCAAAGAGGTGATGTCACAGCTCTGGAGGAGTAGGAAGGTTAGAGAGAAACAGGTGCAGCCGTGCTTCAGCAGCTCCACGTTGGTTCTGTCCGTGCCGAATTACAGCCGCAACATTAAAGTTTTCACTTTTTCTTTGACATATTTATGACAAAAGACGGACGATTTGAACACTCCTCACTGCAGGCTGTCAGGATTAAGACCAAGATGTTTAAATACTCTAAGCAGAGAAGACGAAATTCATCTTTATTTAACGATGCGTCATTTCAGCTTTTATGGTTTTTAATAAAAACCACAACCGTTGTGAATTCGCACACAACGCACATGTGGGCCAAAATATAGTATTATGCAAATTAATCCATAGAGTGTAAACCCAACAACGATATATACAATAAATGTATATGAAAGAGTTGGAATATTATGAGTGGTGGTAGTAATCCCTCAGCCTGCATCCCTCACAACAGCTGTGTAGTCCATGTTCTGACAACCTCATCGAGTTAATCCTGCGATAATAAATAATAACGTGGTAATCCCCCGACAGTCTGCCACAACAGCACGATACAATGTCACAATCCCGGACTCCAGCTTGTTGCTTGCAACCTAATTTCTCTCTGCTGCCTGCCTGGTCTGCACCCATGGAAGGCAGCAGCTAACGGCGCCCCGGCAGCCTCCCTTAAATCCTATGGGACAACTTTGTGTTTGTCTGAACAACCTCATCTTTGCATTTACTTTTGGAGAGCGTGTGCACCACGTTCCTCAACAACTCCTTGAGAGCAAGCTCGTTGTGAAAGCTGAAAAATGATGATTTGTTGGCCGAGTTTTAGCCACCGTGCAAATGGAGACATTGGCTTTAAGGGAACCCCGACTCTGAAGACATTTAAACCTTCTGCCTGTAGTGGGAGAGAACCTGCACACAGGGTCAGGGAGGCGTGCTACAGTATAGACAGGAGCGGTGATCGACTACGCTTGTGCACGTCTGCCAAATACAATGATAAAACTGAACAAGTGATGGTTGCTAATAGCGAACATGAATGTGGCTGTCATGGCTTTCCAAATGGAGCCTGAACGCAACCAGAGCGAGGCTGGTGATGAGGGGCCTAAGAGGGAGCCTCCTGACGACAACCTGGGAGGCACAGAGGCTAAAGTGGGATGCGGTGGATGGTGTTTAAGTGGAAACTGTGTTGCCATGGCTACCAAGAGGGAGCCAGTCTGTTGTGTGATTTTTCTTCACAGCAGCTGTCAGCGGTAATATAAAAGAGGAAAATGGCGTTTGTTTTAGCATAGTCGTGGTACAATGATTATCATGGCATCATCTCGATGCCTACAAAACTCAGGAGAGACTTGTTGAGCACGTTCTGAACAGCAGTCTGACCGAGTTGGACCCACAATGCAATGGGGGATTAGGTGTCATGGCAGCTTCGGACAGTGATAAACAACCCCAACAGCAGGACAACAGGCTTAAATGTCTTCATAGTTGGGGTTCCCTGTAAAGGAACAACACTGCCTTTCAGTTGTTGGGCCCATCATAAAAGCCTAACCTGTCCCCGCCCTGATGAGGTTGTTTTTTTGGTCTCTGCTCCTAAAATAGTTCAGAACACCAGAGTTGGTTTCATCTCTATTAATCTGCACCCCTAAGCCTGAACAAATCCTCCCATTTTCCCACCGAGGGGGGCAGCAGCCTGGAAAAGTGAAGTTCTTCCAACCTACATCTCTCTTAAAAGACCTAAATTGCAGAACACTGTCTAATTTCTTGGCATTGATACACTCAAAATGATCTGATCTTGTATGTAACTCCTTTTTATCTGCTCAGCTTTTGGTGGGTCATGTTTCTGTCATGTGGAGATTCACTATTACCTTGTCATAGTAGTAACGTAGCGCTCGACTCAGCTTGTCGTAGTTCATGTTGTGTTTGTTCTTGCGGAGCCCCCACAGACGTGCTACCTCCTCTGCATCCAGCAGTTTGAATTCTCCATCCTCACCTGTCCAGGAGATCAGATGGCGCTGCTGCTGGTCATCCAGCAGGTGAAGTAGGAATTGCCACAGTGTGATGGAGGGGTCCATGGCTGAAGGGGAGAAGAAAGCACGAATGATGGGGGTCAATCCCAGAGACACAACACGACACAATTAAGTTCTCTGAAGTGACAATGTCCTTGAGTTGAAAGATCAATTTAAATTCCCTTTCACGTCCTAACGGATCGTAAGAGTGTCCTACTTGCAAGTAAAACACAAACACACACGTACACTGTAGTTTTGTGTGTCTCTGTCTATCTGTAGATGTCACTCCCTCCATCGCTGCACACTCACCTTCAGCCCCAGAAAATATATAAATAAAGCTAAATTAAATTGGAGCACTTTACGTAGGATCCCATGAGGTGTCATTACAGCTGCTCTAGACCCTGTTGTCCATAACCATAGCTGAAATCAAGCAAGAAAGAGAAAATATTTCAAGATTACAGCAAAAATTACATTTATTTTATTATTCTTTTGTGTTGTGTTGTCATTTCTTTAGTCAGTGGTATCTAAATATTATTCAGTCATTGCTGATTCCACATCCTTCTAGCAGAGCCTCAATAGAATTGTTGAACGGAGCCACAGAATTTGCTAATGTCACTTCCTTTAGATAATAAGTAACAACCCCAGGATAATGTGCCTCTGCTAATTCATATCACACCTAGTAATAGACAAGTTTCTGTATTACAAAATACTAACATAGCAAACACAGAGGTTTTAATATTTCTGGCCCATTTCTAAGCTAAAACTCTCCACATTTTGTTGCCATGATTCCACCTGGTATTAAACCAAGGGTCCTCTAAATGTTGCTCACCTAAACTCACAACGAACCCTTGAATGGCAGCATTTGAAGAGATGCCAGTCAGCCATGCAAATGAGCCCCATTACCACCGGATGAGGTGAGATGCAAACAAGCGAGCACCTTGGAAACCATCGCCATGGAGAGGGGCCTTTCATCTACAGTAACCACGAGAGATGGACGGCCGCAGACAGAAGTAAATGCAGCCAGAAAGTGCCGCTTCCCCTCAAAGCTTAATGAAATCTGGAGCTTGTCCCTTACCTAAGAGAGTGGTATCATACAAGAATCGTGTAGACATATTTGGAGGCTGTGCACACATAGAAATACAATATCACGCAGCTATTGTCTGTGGGGGTTTGTAGGATGGATCTGCGTCGGCACAAGCAGCACAGCAGCACAACACAATGTTGTGTAGCGCACCGAAACACTTCAAAGCTAAAGTAGAAGGCGACACCAACGGCATTTAGTGCTGTGCTTTGATGGCGTGCCGATCTGACAGCCAAAACGAAACCAAACCTATCTGCGTCTGCAACACGCTACAGATAACAGAGCATACAGAGAGTTCATGGCTGACTCAATGACTGCAAGGTGTCCTAGTTTAGAGCGTGCACACCCAGCCAGAATCCTCGCCCCTTTGTGGCTGTGCTGTGGGAGAGATGTTACTGCTGAAAAGCTGGGCCTGCTTTTCAGGAAGCGGGCCACTGGCTGCTAACTGGACCGAACACTTTACAGGCAAGAACTGTCTAATGGTGTCGTAGATTTTCATTTATATTGCAACGCTGTTTTCGATTTATTCCGCACAAAGAGTGTCAAGATATGCTCAGCGATAGAGCTGGAAAGGCACACACCGCACCAGTTGGTGGCGCTCAAACACACATTTGGTGTTTGTGAAGCGCCAATAAAATCCAAGGAGATAAAAGCACCACTCTCAGGCTGAACTGTGATACGTTCATCTGGACAGGGTGCTAAAGATGCTAGCTGCTCCCCCCCCTTGATGCACATCGTTGAACTGTACGAGTGATGAAAGTGAGCACACCGTCATTACACACTACACTGTCATTACACTCACAGCGCTTAAAAAAAAATGCTTTGGAATGGCAACTGTGGGTATTTAATTTCATGTTTTTAGGCGCAGCTTACTAACACTTGATGAACACCTCCAGGCCACTAGCAGGGCTTGGTGCCCGTCTCCAGATTTTTATCTCCTGTCAGTGCAGAGCCTGATTCCTGCAGCCAGACTGTGATTTCTCTGTTGGATTTGCACCTAATCCTTGGATTTAACATTAACCACATGTTGCGAAACGGCAGAACCGGGTAGAGGTAACAATGCTGCTATTCTACCTTCATTCAACTTATCCATCTGAAGCCCAGACACGTTCAAACATGGGCTCCTGATTTGGGGGGGGGGGGCAGCGTCACCACTGATCTGATCCGAATGCAAATCAGAGTATGGAGGGATGGACCGTGTCTGGAACACCAGAACGAGGCATCATTGCGGCTCAAAAGGAATGACAGGACAGAGATTCTCTGAGTTCATTTGGGAAAATAAAGTCTAAGGGTTGGAACTAAAAAGTTGATCCACTTTGCATATTGACAGGAACTCCAGATGTGAATCAGGAGTGTTCAGAGCGGACGGGGTCTGGGCCAGACCTGGACAGAGCGCCAGTGGCTCCTGAGGGCCCGG
This sequence comes from Takifugu rubripes, assembly GCF_901000725.2. Classification (NCBI taxonomy): domain Eukaryota; kingdom Metazoa; phylum Chordata; class Actinopteri; order Tetraodontiformes; family Tetraodontidae; genus Takifugu; species Takifugu rubripes. The sequence continues at coordinate 5,932,417 of NC_042287.1, forward strand.
AACTGCCAAATATGGAGACCTGGCCGTGTGGCCTGAGCATGCGCCTGATCAGCTGGCAGATGGTCTCCATGGGGATCTGTCTCCCGACCAGGGCCGGGTCATCGGTGCCCTTCTGGACGTCCTGAGATGGAACCTGCTCCAATCCTAAAACAGACTAAAGCCAAACTTCCCCATCCTATTACCGATCCTGAGCCGTAGCCATTCATTTATTTAGACTTTGAGTAGTGGCATACTCAAAGGTGCAGTTAATGTTGATACTGGGGTGCAAAGTTCCCTCTTATCTCAGTCCTTGACATCTTCAGACGACGCAGAATTACAAAAATATGAGAGTATTTCATCTTCAAGAGCTGCTGCAAGTGATTTAATGGATGAAATGTTGTGGAAAACGGTAGAAAAAGAAGGAAACTCATCGGTCGTCTCTCCTTCCCGTCCGTGTTCCCAGTGCTCCCCCACTGACCCCCCTGATTTCTGCCCTGTGCTGGTTCACCCAGACCTGTCTCATCATTTCTGCCCTTCACTCCTGCGTAGCTGCCTCTCCTTCCAGTGGTGGTCAGATTGCTTTTGCACGTGTATTCTGCACAATTCCCAGTATTCCCAGCGTTTCAGGTCAGTACTGAGCGCCTGGCTCGAGCCCTCTGGACTCTGCTGGTTTGGATTACAATCCTGAATTGGTCTTTTTCATCTTTAAAGACTACAAAATAAGCTGCTTTATCTCAGCATCTTTCACTTCTGGTCTGAAAGTGCAGCTTAACTTTCTGGTGCATCGGTGACGACGATGTTGCCAACTGCTGCCAGAAAAATGTGCGTGCGTGCGCGCGTGCGTCAGTCAGTGCTGCTCATTTTCCTTTAAAGAGAGGCAAGTTATTCGGTGGTTCAATTAAATTGGGAATCTCATGGACCGTCGACCATTTTGACTGATTACAAAGGTGCTGCACGGTGAATTTGGGTGTTCAATGTTACATGTTTCAATTCTGCAGAGTGTTTTCAGAGCCAATTAGCTGAAATTTTGCCAAAAGACCGATGACGGTTCAGTTATTTTTTCACCATCATTGTGATTTTCCTAAATCAGGAAAATGTGAAAATTCCTCCGGTGTTCCTGTGGAATGCTCGCTGCACTGATGTTCCGGCTCTTTGTGCTACAAGTTAAATTCATTTACAATTAATGTACTGGTATTGTTACTGCTCCAAATCCTCTGCATTAAGAATTCTGTTCCTGTTAAAAGGGGAAGTTTCCATGCTAGTAGTTTAGCGCTGGCTCTAGAGAGGGGGCGTCCAGAGTAGACCCAATCCGTCAGGGTCCTAATGCGTCGATACATGTTAACCTATAGGATTTAGGTTTTTTGCCTGGTAGGATAGAAAACCCGGTGGCCTCCAGGATCGGGTCGAGACACCCATGGTTTAGAGCAGGGCTGTTCACACGTTTTCAGCATGCGAGCTACTTATGAAACGACCAAGTCAAAATGATCGACCCATTATAGTTATTAAAATAACATTGAGGATTCTTTCAATTTATGTTGATGTACGTTGCATAACTGCATGTGTTGCTAATACAACATAATTAACTATGTACATTTTTTGCCATTGTGAAAAACAACTGGGACTTCCCCTTTCGGCAGGTATTCGGTGTCATATTTTCCATGAACAGTCTGAAAATGCCGCTCCACATTTTCCTTCTTTGGTATCGAGATGGTAGCCTGGCACATCAGGCAAACGCGCTTTACAAATGTCATCGTGAAAAAAAGTCCTCCTCCTATTCCATATGAAAGTGATACCTTTTATTCTTCTTACTTGGTCCAGCTCCCCCACTCATTTTTATACCCTTTCTTAAGTTTAACAGAGAAAAAAAAAAAAAAAAGCGAAAAAATAGCGGTAACGAACTGACTAGCTTGTTAGCTTTGCTGCACTTAGGTCAGTGTGCATGTGCAAACAACGGCTCTAAGTGTCAACAAAATTCAGATGTCATGTGACTGGCTGCCCTGTAGATCAATCAAGTGATGGGACGGATGATCGGCCAACGTCCATGCGATCTACCAACAGTACCTTGGCGATGGGCCGGTGGATCGCCATGGACGTATTGAGCACCCCTGGTTTAGAGGCTCTCCAGACTCTTGAGAATGTATTTTAAACGCATAAAAAGAAAACTGAATTTGATCTTAGAGCCACTAAAAGATATGGTCTGCATTGTTCAATACATATGTGAATGTACTCTGATTATTCAGAGATTATTCAGATTATTTTGAATGGACACTGGAGGAAAGGTGGCCCTCAAGGGCGGCAGGCAGCCCACCTGTCCGGCGCCGTCGTGAGGGGGCACGCTCGGGGTCAGCATCTACGGCTGATGTGAGCACCCGGGAGATAAGAGCGAGCTGCTCTGCAGGCTGAAGCCAGTGGCCAAACACTGTGATCACAGGTGTGATGGTGCAAGTCCAAACAGGCCCTGACGAGCACGAAGACAGGCTGAGACATCCCAGCCCAAAGAGCCCTCAACAACACAAGACCTGGCCCAACACTGCACATCTACAGGCCTCAAGCTTCACACACACACACACACACCTGTTGCGCTGCTGCTTTCTACACGACACACGCACACGCGCGCGGCACCGTGCTCATCCCACTTCTAGCATGTAAACACAGATTCTAGAAGCTCAGATCCGCGCTGCCTTTTCTCACCGTTTATCAGGCGACTGGACTCCATCGTTAGATCGTCGGTCCCCGGCGGTGTTTCCTCTTGCAGCTCGGTTCCGTGTGTCTGTCTGTCAGTTTGGGGGTTTGTCGGAGTGTTGATTGATCGCTGCCAGAGCCGAGCTGAAGGTGACGGTCCTCAGGTGCTGCCGCGATCTGCTGGCGTTATGTAACCGCTCCGAGCTGCCGCCGCCTGGCTCCCGTCCCTCCATACTAACCAAACACACTTCAACGCCACTTTGCTACGACGCCGTCCGAATTGTTACGCCTCTTCACACCCTCTGCGATGCGCGCTGTGACGACGAGATTAAACGTGTTGTCGGGTTCACGCGCGACAGGAAGCCGCTTTGATTTCCGCTACATCTCCGCTGGTCACAACCTGTACTTGTTGATAGTCATTATGCTAACTAGCAGGTTGGCAGCATCGTTGGTGCTGGTCTTGGGCGTTTTTACCTGCTTATCTACCGGCCCGTGCGAGCACAGAACGGCTCTTTACGACGCTGTATTAAGAGTAAATAAACTTTTCCCAAGTTAAAGGCGTTGGAACGTTGAGGACGTAGCCAGCGTGCTATTAGCCCTTTTCCGTCGCTTCCCCGCTGCTGCGCCTGTCAGCCCCGAACAGCGCTGCTCAGGGTCCGGGACATCCTCCCCAGAGATGACCGCGGACCTCAAGAGGGATTTTTTACGGGAAATAAAAAGTTCTTGTCACTGATTTGTGCCGTACGTAGACGTTTGTCCAGAGTCTTCCTGTAAAAAAAAAAAAAAAAAAAAAAAAAGACGCCCCCTCACAACAGTTCACCAAATGACGCGCCGCCATTTACAACACCCGCGTTTCCGGTTCCGAGTTTCAAAGTAAACGTCTCCTAATCCGGAGCTGTTATTTAAATTCCATTTTGAAGAATGTATTTATATTAAATTAATCTGTGTTATATGACTGTTGGGGAGAAAGTGATCAGTTTTCTTCCCGTGCTGTTGCCATCAGAGGAATGAGACGGAAGCTTCAGTTTACTTGCTGCAAGGGCAGCCACACGTCTGCAGTGTGGGCTTCAAGTGTGGGCCCTGGTGAGGTTTATTCTTATAGTAGCACACGGACATGTAAGATTACAATAGGCGTACGTGTCATATGAAGCATAAGCGTCACATGATAAAACAAAGCATGATATATACAAAAGGAACATATAAGAAAATGGGGGATGGAGTGTCACAGGATGCTCAGGTTGTCCCCTGCTATCAGCTAAAGTAGGTCAGGGTTCTGGTCAGGAGTGATAATAAGTAGTTACAGCATTGTTATATGAACAGTTTAAACCTAACAATGACTAAAAGCGTATTTTACTGTAAGCTTGAAGAAACTAGTTATGTTCTACAAGCTAACATTTCAGCTTAAATACATGCTCGAAATTGTCTTTAAATTAACTAACACATCTATTCTACACTGACTGTTCACCACATACTATATTTGACAAAATTGGTTGGTTAAAAGACTAACTTTCATCTGTTCTGTGAAGAGAAAATGAAGAGAACTTCAGTTCTGTTAATTTCCTCAGTGCATTTCAGTTTAATAGGACAAAAAAACAAGTATTAATATTGATCTGGATGAATTCTTGCTGCAAAAACATTATTCAAAAGTACAATTTTACTACATTCAGCATCCTTGTAAAATCATAGCAGTCCAATTTTGACCAGTGAACATGCCATGCTTATTGGAGACCTACAACAAATGACTGAAATAAATTATTTCGTAGTGTCTCAAGGAGACATGAAACTACCTCCTTTCTGTCTTATGAGCTGGCAAAGTTTGAGGTGTAACTTTCTGTTGAAAAATCACCATATTGTCAATTTCAGACTTTCCTGCTGTTCTCTGCTAGTTCCTGCCTTTTCTGTTGCCATGGTTTTCCTTTTACAGGCTGCTGCACTATGGCTAAAAATGCATCCAGAAGCTGTTCTGTCCTGCCTCATTGTAGAAAAGCGCAAATGTGCAACAAGCTCCCCAAGGTTGCTTCCTTTAAAAGCATTTTCCTTTCACTGTTGCCACCTCAGGGGGTCAAACTCTGGGTCTCAGGAAAGCACCAGACAACCCTGACTAACAATTTTTGTTTGCTAATTCTGTTGGTAACATTTTTGGAAATATCTCAAAAGTGTTGACATTTGGGGTCTTACACTCTTGCTTTTATATAACTCTGCCAAAGAGTAGAAAATAGCTTTATTTCAGCTTATAATAAACTAACACAAACAATATGATCATAACTGCAAGAACTGTCTTAATGGCAGTTTTATTCCCCTTTTCTCTGACTTGGCCAACCTACAGTTATAACCGTTAAATATGAACTGAGTCTTTAATGCAGAAAATCCTATTCAGGGTCTTATGGTTCATTTATTTACAATGCCATTAAGTGGTGGCATTTCATCCATCTCCGCTTGTATTAATATTCAAATGGAGATTTTACAGTTTTAAAAGAGGATTTTTGACAGTGTCCAATTATCCTGAGGTGGTGACGGGGACACTTCTGTCTCTGCTCCTGCATGTGTATTCCACACCACATGGAATACACATTACTTTGGGCTTCGTTAAATCTCTCAGGTAAAATAACATCTCCGAGAATTGTCCAACTCCTAGAGAAGTCTATAAAATTTCTCTTCTTCTGATCTCTGGTAGGTCTTGTAGTCCCTGGAGCTCCCGTAAGCCCTGAGGGAAGAACATAGCCACTCAGAAACTGGCTCTGCTGACTCTTGACAACGGTTTTACGTGTCCCGTCCGAGTATTAGCATTATTTTATCACCAGGAATGAAGAAAACTGTCAGTTCTAGCAGATGATCTCATCATGATACAGAATGAACTGACCTCTAGAACCATCTGGATGTTGGCTTTAATCTTTGCCGAGTCTTTGGTGAGTTGCTCCGTAAAGCTGAAACACACAAAATAAAACAGATATCTCACAATACTGAATACAAAGGTGAGCACAGTTAGTACCGAGTCAGCACATACTGCAACTAAATACTCTCATTTAAGCAAACACTATATTTATAAAAACTGTAGTAGCAGAATGGACATAAAGTAGCAGAAGAATTTGCTATACTATACATGTATTGTACTGACAGTGTGAGTTGACTTGTCTTCTTTTCAATGAACTGCAGGGCTTCTTCATGGGTCATCTCCACAAAAAACCCATAGCCAACTGCTACAAAGATCCTCGATGAGTCCTCACTGCCAAAAACATGAATAAATGAAAAGAATCATGGGTTAGCCTTCTTTTAAATATTTATGTGCACATATATTTATAGCCGATGCAGGGATTTAGGCATGAAGGGGATGAAAACGTCCACATTTGCACGTATGGGCCAATTAAACAGGCCACTGAATTAACCACCATTAAGACACTATTCAACAGTCATAGTGAGGGCTCAAGAAACAATTTGTTAATGTACGATTAAGAGGAGAGAACTGATGTCCCTTCTGAAAGGAACACACTTTGTACCAGGCACCTAATTCTGCGCTGCGTTGAGTCTAGCCATGGAATAAAAACACAAAATGAATTCCTTTATGTTCCTGAAAAACCTTTTAATCACTTGCTTTCCGATTTAACTTTGCTTATCATGAACATCCATGGCATTTGAATCCAAAAAGAGTGTCTATTTGTGAGTTGCAGGTTACAATGTATCAGAATTGTTGCCTCTTACACTTCGGTCTGGACGTAGAAGTTACAGCCTAGATCAACATCTGCCTTCAACTTCTGAGAGCCCGACTCCTGCACAAAACACATGAGCAGAACCTTCAGGCTTTACAAATTAGGTCCTTAGAGAAGTCATGCAACTTTTCTGTAATGCTAATAAACAGATTGAATACTAATCATCCGAGAGACAGCAGGGTCGGTTTGGGATCAGTTGGATCAGCCTGTACTCTCATTTTCTCTTCTCGTGTTCAGACCCTCTGCTGTGACACGCTAGCTCTTCCTTTTCTGTGGATAATCTTTGAGATGTCTTAAGGTGAAAATGCACAATAATGACAGAAGAAATAATGAGATGAGAAGGACCGCCTCAGACTAACTCCATTTCAGAATGGTGCAGGCGCAGTTCGTTTAGGAACATGCATGTGTGTGTGAGCGTCCCCAAAAGCTCAGGGGCCTCCACCATTCTGAAATGGAGGACGTCTGAGGCGCTCCTTCTCATCTGATTATTTCTTCTAAACACACCTATGGACGTTTCAAATCACTGGGACTCTTCAGAGAGCTAATCATCTGACCAAAGGGAGCAATCTGGGGAATGGGTCATCAAATACAAAAGATGTGACCCAAGACCTCAGTGGTCATTCTGAACAGACTCTAGAGATTTTCTGTTCATATACTTGATGGAACCACCTTGTCTCAGTGTTTGTTCCACATTAGAGTGAATCAAAAGCGTACAAAGGTAGCCTACACAGAAATGATAAGCTGTCTGAGTCCACATCTATAGATAGAACATAGTGAATGTTTCAACACACAAGCCCTTTAAAGAACTACTGTGTGTGGAATGAGGGGTCCCCCAGTTGTGCCTGCCTCTGGAAGCAATAGCACTGATTTTCTGAGGCGATGATAGCTCAGTCTCATGGGGGCTGGGCTGAGAAGTGGAGGGTTCTGGGTTCGAGCCTCATGTAGAAAAAACATGGAAGGTGTTCTGGTAGTAGGAGAAGGTGCCAGAACACCTTCAGAGCACTGCCGAGGTACTGTTGAGCAAGGTTCCAAACCCACAAATGCTCATATAGGGCTCTGTGAGGAACTGGCGACTCATCGAGGGGTGGACCTGCCTGTTACCCCGAAAGGGACAAAGCAGTTAAGAAGACAAGACAAGGAATTGATAGTAAACTATTTACAGGGGAAATCAATTAAAATTTTAGTATAATTTTACTATACCTGTCCTTTTTGCTAATTGACCTGTGGGAGATGAATATTACTAAACTTAAACAGCATTGTGCGGGCTGGTCTAACAGCTGCCAGGAGGTTGATTGTATTGTTTTGAAACCTCCTCATTGTTCCATCATTGGGAAATTACCTTCTCTGATGTCATTTGTTTAGAACGATGCACTGCCAGAAGTAATGGTGCTAGCATTTGGTGTAGAGCGGCTGACTCACTGAAGATGAAGTCTTGACACCACCTCATTTCCCCTGACTGCATGTGTGTGTGTGTGTGTGTGAGAGTGTGTGTGGGTGCAACTCAGATGTGTGTGGGTGCACTTTAGATGTCATATAATCTATAAGAAGCAATAGATAGAATAGTGTACCTAGTGTAAGTGTTGGAAAGGGAGTTGTGATGTACATGTACACATTCATTTATGTATATTTGAGTGTTTAATTGTTAGAGTATATTCTTGTCAATTTTGTACAGGCTGTATTGTCCAATTGGTGAGTTGTGCTTGTGATTGTAAACTTGTGTTATGAAACGCTCCACTCTGGTGTTGTTTTTGAATCGTTACGATTTCCGTCGGTCTGGTGTAATTAGAGTCCAAATACGAAACTAAAGTTTTGAGTTGTTTGTCTAAAGACTATTGTGGCCTCATTTTAGGTTCCAGAGACCAACAGCTCTATCAAAAAAAAAAAAAGTACAAAAAGTACCTGCAAACTCTGGATGATGCTCCTCAGCTGCAGGTACTGTGATATTTTCTCATATACGGAGTCTCTCTTTTCCAGCACCTTTCTGTGAAACACAAAAAGTTGACATTTCTGTTACATCTTTACAGTGAGCGTTTCCAAAAGTGGCCATAATCATCAACAGTACAGTAAACCACTGTAACGTTATGGTGAAGAATCAGAACTGGTGTGTTATTTTGCTATATTGCAGAACTCCCAACAAATTTGATAACTCCACATTATAACAAACTTTTATGGCTAGTGGCCAAGAGCAGAAGGGAAAGGTGCTGCACCCAAAAATATTTGGTTGTTCATTTAATAATACTTTAAACGCAGAGATTTTCAACTTACGATTTAGTTGTAAATCAGTAAAATATATCAAATAGTCTATCTGAATACTGGTATAAGCAAAAAAAAGAGGGAAATTGAGACATTATCTAAAGCTGGATCTGTCCAGTGAAGTAAAACGCATAAAATAAGCCTTACAGATTAATTGAAGCAAATCAGTCTCACCAGATTCAGAGTTCAAGAGATCTATCATCAGTTCTGCACCAGTCCGAGTCTACCTGGTGCAAGCAGCTTGAGCTCAAATAGGAGATATTCTGGGATGTGTTGCCTGCTGTGGCTAAACTGTTGGCCCCTGTTAAAAATGTCACAAATTCCTTTTATCTTGTCTTTTCTTAAAACATTAGACTGCATCCAAGCAGGAGGACCTTAAGTAGAAATCATAGACACATAACACATCTAAATAAGACAATGATGTAAAAAAAAAAATCAGCGTCATTTTTTAAGTGTGTGTGTGTGTTAAATTTTGGAGACGTTCAATTAAATTGCCTGGAAATATCAATAGGAGATAAATAAATAAGAGTGGAAAATATAATGGAGGTCTATGTGGCATTGGAGAATCACTCACTGTAAATCTCTCTTCAGAACTTCGTTTATGAAGTTTTCATACTGTAGTATCTTCTCAACCACGTTTGGACCCGCATTCACAGGGGGAGACATTTTCGCTCTTCTTTTCCTGGCCGAACTTCCGCTTACGTCACGGTGTGCTCATAAACCACGCCCCTGTGTTATAAAGGTTTTTTGTTTTGATTGCCTTTTTTGGGTAATAGAAATCATAGAAATATAAAGTTTCCCCTTCAAAAACGCAATAAATTTAGGTCAATATTTTTGTAAAAACTTTTTAGGCTTTCCTAATCACAGCTCACCAGGGAAAACACTTCGGGATAATTTAGTTTATTCAGTAACTTTGTTTATCTGTTGCCATAAAATATACTGTTTTATGACGACAACAACAAAATCATCCTATTATTATTATTAGTAGTATTAATATTATTTTTATTGTTGTTGTGGTGGTGGTGGTTAGCGCCTGACTGGAGCGCTGCACCTGTACCGAGGATTGGTGTAATTCTTCATTTGACCAACTGGGGGCAGCGGTTCTCTTTAATTCCCTTTTTGCTTGGAAATAACAATAGAAGAAGAGAGAGCGGAAAATAAATCGCAGAAAGAAGAAACAGAAAACAATTTATTAAAATCTTTAAAAACTCGCCATCGGTGCAGTTTTAAAAGGATGCTTATCAACATGAAATAGATGTACTTTGCTTTTCGCTCTTTAATGGAATTGAACCAGACTAGTTCCGCGGACACATATTTGACCACGTCAGGTAAATTAACTGTGTATTTTCCCCGCGAAAAGACGGTTTAGACATTAAAAGGTAAGATCTTTTCCCTGCTGGTGGTTTCCTTCGTGACGTCCCATTTGTTTTTACTATAAAAGAATGCAGAATATCTACAGTAAAACTTGCATGTCAACAATGAGCGTTTCCACATTGGACTCACTGTTCTCTAAAATAGGACCCCCAAAAAGCCAACATTCTATGTGCATCCAAAGCCACCCGATCAACACCTCCGTTAAATTCAAGAAAGGTATGCAGTACAGGCGATTTACACGTCTGTGGTCCTCCAAGGATGCAGAAGCAGAGTGTGGAGTCTTCACAAACCTGAGATTCTTGTATTTCTTTAATTCTCATTTCTTGACGCACCTGAAAACTTATCAGTTGATCCCTCTGAGCCAATTAATTGCCCTGTTGGATTGAAAGTTTTGGACAGTTTTGTTATGTTTTGTGACTGCTGTATTTCTCCTCCCTCAGAAGCGGTGATGAGTGAGGTTGTGATCGTCACCATACCGGAGTCAGTTGATGACCTCCCTTCTGTTGAGGAGCAAACTAAGGCGGTGCTGGTTACTGCAGAACTGACCCCCCAGGAAGGGTAATGCATATCATTTCAGGAGGATTATCAGTTTGGGATCTTCAGTCATTGAAACTTTCCTTTTGTTCTATAGGGAGGACATTATTACAGTCGCTCCACAGGATGGAATAGCTGAAGTTGGTGAAACTAACCAGCTGTCAAAGGACGAAGCTGTCATTGGTAACGGGACCTCTTGCCCCCCTTCTTCCCCCACAAGAGACTGTTGAATTTGTAGTCTTTTTCATGCCCAATTTATGCAAACGAGGGATACGGAGAGAACTGCACATCACAATATCTCCCCTGTCTATGGTTGATTAGGTCTGGTAGTCTGGTAGAGGTGTGTCAGGTTTGACAGGGGTGGTTAAGCATGGATCAAACATCAGATAGGATCAAAACACATCAACCTACGTGTGCATGCCCGTACATAGACACAAACACATACTGAAGGAAACCCAGTCATACATCTGGCATTGAATTCCCATTCTGCCACCTGAGCACGTCAGACAACCATGACTGAGTGTCTGGGTCTATAACATGCAGAAAAAGATGATTATTTGTTGCCTTTTTTATTTTCTTTATGAAAGAACTAACAGAATTTATTAGTCATCTAGTATAACTGCAAGCCATTGCATTTGTGTAGAGTGGTGATGAATTGGAAGGTTTTCATGCTGTCAAGGGAAATTGTTCACTGAAAGGAAATTTGGCTGTGTGTTTTGTCTGCTCTGGCACCCTGACCTCCCATTATACTGGATGATTAATACAGATTTGCAGTTTTTCCTTCCTCCAAAGCAGATTTTACCAACATTTCAAAACACTGGCCATTTGGAAATAGTCCTCATTGCACTCAGCTGCTGTGTCATACTGTCCCAGCATCATTGTCTAGCTGGAGGCGTGGGACAAAGCGGCCAATGTTAGGAAGACACACATTTGTGAGAAATTGAAGGGAAGAAGAGTTTCATTGTCATCTGTAATACTGTAATTTCATTACTATCAGAGTATTCAGTTTATTCAACATTTGGATGGAGTGTTTGTGAAGCTTTTGCTAAAGCTGAAAGTCTACAATTCAGCCTCATCTTGAGGAACATTGGAAAGTTATTTTATTGATTCTTTAATAATGTAACAGATTGTGCCGTGCATTGAATTCCTGAACTCTGATTGCAGTCAAGCTAACAGAGGCGGTGGATGTGCAGGCTGATGTCTTCTACCCAATCACGTGTGGAGATGCCAAAGCTACGCTAATATGGAAAAAGTTTGTCTGCCCTGGAATCAACGTTAAATGTGTCCAGGTATACGCTGCTGTGTTAAGAAACGCAGACGTGGTGGGGAAAAGGAAATCACTGTATGTACAGAGTGGTAGCAACAGGGCTCAACACCTACATCAATGTCTTATTTTAGTGTTTTTAAAAAATATAAATCTGAAAGAAAAATTCCAAAATTCTGCTTTTATTTATTCATCTTGGGTATTGAGTGTAGAATGATGTGAGCATGGACAAGGTGTGTGTTAATGTGTTTTTCTACATGTATAATTACCTCCACACAATGTATTCATGGTTTATTCAGTAATTAGAATTTTCCCCCAACAGTTCAATGAGCAGCTCATCAGCCCAAAGGAGTTTGTGTGCTTGGCTGGGAAGTCCACACTCAAAGACTGGAAGAGAGCCATTCGCCTCAACAGCACCATGCTCAGGTCAGTAATTATAGGGGATATTGGACAGTAAAAAGGCTCCATGATGTGTAAAAGTTTATCTCCTGTTGTCTACTAACAGGAAGATCATGGACTCAGGAGAACTTGACTTCTACCAGCATTCAAAGGTCTGTTCTAACACCTGCCGCAGTACAAAGATTGACCTGGTGGGAGCAAAAATGAGCAGCGACCCGTCGAACGAGCTCATTTCTGCCTCTCCGTCGGTCAGTGGTAGGTTCCAACGTCTCTGCCAACATTTTTACCTGATAAAAACTGTTTTTTGCACACAGGCACAGCGTACGAATACAAAATTTAAACAATTCAAGCTCGCTGTTGAGAGAGAAACCTATAAAGAGATGGATAAAGTCACTACTTGTATACAGTACATGAATTAAATGACCATTGGGTTTGGGAGGTGTGACAGTTGGTGTTTGCCTGCAAAACTCAAGCCTTGATATTTCCACCTTGCTGTCTGTGTTTTAGTGAACGGAGCAGCATCTTCATTTCAGGACGCATCAGAAGAGATCTCGGAGTGGGTCACGGCAATCGGGGGTGATGAGCACGTGCACGCATGCTTTCATTTGGGTGAAGGTGCTGCCCGAGTGGACCGCTGGACTTGTGTTTCTTGTGTTTGTGGGCAGAGGCCTCGGTAGTTTTCTGGCATGCTGTGAAGGAGGTGGGACTGCTGGACAAGGTGGTGGAGGAGTTCCAGAACGAACTGCAGGAGGTGTTGAAGGGGCTCCACGAGAGAGTGTGTGACCCACCGCTGCAGGTCAAAGGTCAGGATCACCTCAGATATGTCATTATTGGAATAATAATTAGCGTTTTTATCTTGATACAGCATTTACTAATAGGATGTACGGGTAACTACTTTTAACTCGCAGGGTAGCCGGGGGAACCAGTAACCCTCCGCGTCCCACCCTAGTCCCCTACAGACTGAGCTCCCACCACCCCGTACTATATATATTGTGTATGAGTCTTACATAATGTACTATTATTATGATTGTATGTGTATTATGTAACTGTCTTTCTATCTATATCTGCGCTCCCAACATCTAAAAGGTCTTTACAACCCGAGCAGAGCAAAGGTGTTCACACAGAACACAGCATAGCTCCTCCAGAGCGGCGGCGAAATCAGTTTCCAGTTCCTAAATTTGAATTCCCTAAACTGATTTTCAGATGCAGTTTTGCTCAACAATATAGTGCAGAACTTTGGAATGCTGGACCTTGTGAAGAAGGTTCTGGCCAGCCATAAGAGCCAGATGGACCGCTACAGAGAGCAGTACACACGCAGCCTCGCAGGTCAGTACATGGACCCTATTCAGGTTCTTAAGAGTGCTCTTTAGACCACCATCAGCTGGAGTAGTTAGAAGATTCAGGTGCTTCCAACATCAAAAGAGTGTTCCAGACTCCAAATGTAAATCAGTCAGAACAAAGTTCTGAAAGAGGGGGGGTGTTTAGGACTCTAGCTCTCTGGTTTTATCAGCATTTTGGAGTCAAGGAGTCATTTCCTTGAGTTTCCACCTGAAACTGGATAGAGTTTTTCATTTACCCAAGAAAATAGTATATAACCTGCCAATATTCTGCCTGTACTGCTTCGAAATTTGATTTGAACCTGCTAGAAATGGATAGCTGTGAGATGATTTCATTCCTGAAGAGATAAGTGGGGGAAACATTGGAAAATCCTGCCTTGTGTGCAGTAGAAAAGCTTATTTCTTTGGCCTCGATGCATCTTGTGGTGCACATTAATGAAGCCAGGTTCCATTGCAGCTCTGGAGCAGCAGTGTGATGAGCACAGGAAACGAGCCAAGGAGCTGAAGAACAAATCTCAGCATCTCAACAATGTCCTCATGACCCTTGCTCCAGTCCCGGCACCCCCAGCACCCAAGCGTCCCCGGCTGGCACGCACCGTTTCTGGCCCAGCCTCGGTCAGCGCTGCCCCCACGCAGATCACCCTCCCTCTTAACCATCTCTCTGGCCTGCCACTGGGCAAGATACTGACAGTTGCAGGAGCTCAATCCGCCACCAACCTCGATGGCTACACCTTTTTGACCTCTTCGCTTTCAGGGTCAGAGCTCGCCACCGACTCCTCTAATTTGACTGTGCTGTCCACGGCGGTAGAGCAGGAGGCCACAGCTGGCGCCGGCGGCTCTGCGACCTTCGTTAAGGTGCTGGGTCCTCAGTTCCAGCTGGTCACGCTGCCGGCCGCGCTGCAGCATTTGACGGCCACCCAGAATGCCGCGCAACAGCAGGTTGGCAGCATCAGCTTGGTGGATGTCACGGCAACAGCAGCAAATGATCCACAGGAGAAGGTAGCTGCTGATGGGGGTGAAGAAGAGCAGGTTAAAGAGCAGGATGGAGAGCAGCCAGCTGAGTAGCAGTGAAACTGTCCCCCAGCTGGAGTGGGATCACTTTGGACCCAGAACTGAGTGTTTACAGACCTCATTCACTAGATTTCATACGTTGCGCTTAACGCACATTAGATTTGTGTGCAGAACTGAATGTAAAAACATCGTTCAGTCAGAATGTGTGTTGAATAACATCTAATCTTAATTTATTATGTTTGTGTAGCCTTAAAAGGACGTGCTTTGTTTAGTAAAACACCACCTTGAGTAATAATGGCCTTCATCACGTATTACAAATGCTTTTCTTTGCATCAGCCGGATAAAAGGTTGCCTTTTTCTCCTCCACCCTGCAATTGAAGACCAAACCATTGCTAATTTGAGAATTCCTTTCTCTGTTTTGTGCACTGATTTGAGGATACTGCTGTCTTTCCTGACCGCTGCTTGATTTAAAATCAACCAAAACAGGACATGTGTGTTCATTTGTGTCATGAAAACATATATTTCAGGTCGGTCCATGTAGAAATGGATCCACAAAAGGCTTTGGCCTACAGTTCCCTTTAAGGGGTGGAGGGAGGGTTTTCCAGTGTCCTCATGCTCTCCAATGAAATGTGAAATAAGTGCATGTTGTCAGGCGTGAGTGTGTGGCTGAATGGTGAAAATCCCTTGTGATGAGCTGTGACCCTGGGTTTGACTGTGGTGATCCTGAGAAGAAAATAGTTGGGTGAATCTTCAATGTAGTACTATTGCCCTTTATTAACACACACACACACACACAACAAGTACAGGGGCAGGAAAAACTCCCTTTACAAACCTCGATGCATCGTCCTGCCAGGGGCAGGAGGAGGAGGGCAGATGTAGGCAGACACGAGAGAACTAACACATCATCTATATAAATACATCAGGCACTGAGCTGTTGGCCCAATAGCTAAATCTGAAAGTGGCGCCAGATGTGAGGGTGCAGAGAGGTGGAGATAATGGGTCAGCCTGCCATACCTGGACCAAGAGCTGGTTCTGGCCGGACAGTTAAGGGCTCGCCCTCCGGGTGTGAATTAAAGATTCTGGAAGCAACAGTAACCTGGACAGGAGCTGCGGGCATCAGAGGGAAAATGTTGGCCTGTGCGTGGGTAGTTTAAACTCTTCTGAGGTTCATGGGCAGATAATAATATTCTTAGTGTCGTTGTGGCCATGTGCACACGCAGATTGGTCAGAAGGGCCGTGTGTAACTTCTTTGGCCGTCAGGTGGCGCAGTAGCATATTTAATGGCTGATTTAATTGTCGGGCTTCATCTTCTTCCTTTTAGATATGTCCAAAATAAGTGAATTTGGAAATTTTACATAAATCAAAGCCAGATTTTTCCCACAGTTCAGTTGCTACATGTTGCCAATTGTCTTTTTATTGTCATATTTTTTTGAAGTTTCAAAATTCAAACCGACTCGATCAAATACAGTAATGTGAACGACATTATCAAGTGTCGTGATGTCAGTTCCATTCATTCACATCTAAATACGCAGTTCTCTTCACCAGGGCTGCAATAGAAATAATAATTGACGCACACATAATGCACAGTTTTATTAAACAGTAATATCTTATTGCGTCACAGGCAGATCCCGAGAACAAACGCATTCTGTAGCGCATTTATTCAGCGGGAGCAACAATTCAGACAGGCAGGCATGTGAGATGTGGATACACGACGGCGATTCAGACGCATCAGGAGTTCGTACAGTAGTTTCTAAAGCTGCGCTTCCCGGAGTCTCAGGTTAGAAATATGGATCCTCGGCTGAGCGCACAGAAATTTTGAAGTGGCGACGCAAAAAGCCCCCGTACCGCTTGTCCCACTTCAGGTTGTTCATTTTCGGACGGACCCTCCTCATGAATCCACCGTAGCGCTTTTGCAGCTCGTCGGGTATTTGGCTGCTCTGCTCCAGTGAACTACTCCTCTTTGACTTGGGACCGAATTTACGCAGAAAGCCGCCGTAACGTTTCATATCATTACCATGCGCCTGACCCGGGGCGCCGCTGGGCAACTCCGGCTCCTCCGCGCTCCGGTCCTGCAGCCTCTTCAACAGGTCCTCGTATTTCTTGCCCAGTTCGCCGACCTTCAGAATATAGTTGCTGTGCGGCGGGCCGACGAAGACTTTGTCGATCTTCTTGATGAAGCCGCCGTAGCGTTTTACCAGGTCTGCCTGCTGGCTCTCCTCCAGCGAGGACGAGGCTTCGGAGGAGAAGTCCAGACCTGGAGCGGGGCCGCACGACTGCCCCGCACACGCCGCGCTGCAAGACTGGGGGAGACAGACACGCACACACATGCGTGAGGCCAAGCTATGGACATACGTGGCCTTAATCATTACAGTTCAAATGGTTTCCATAACTAGAAGAAAAAGAGATTCATTTTCAGAGTTTTTTGGATTTGCATTCATTATTAAGCCTAATTGGCGATGATGATTAAAACCTGTGATGAAGATGACGAGTATTATTATTATTATTATTATTATTATTATTATTATTATTATTATTATTATTATTATTATTATCATTATTATTATTATTATTATTAGGCTGCTCTCACCATGCTGCCGGGAGCTGCGTTGCTGGTCAGGAGCCGCTGCGCGCATTTCTGACATTGCGGGGAGCAATCAGCACGGATGGACGGCGTTAAACTCAGCATCAGCAGCAGGAAATACCACTCCATCCTTCAACAGATCCCTGGCAAACACAGCAGAGGCAGGCGTCCGGGAAGAAAGCCTCAAACAAGTTGGTCGGGCTGATGGAAATCTACTTTCTACTTACAAATGCGCCCAGAACGGCCAGATTCACTTACTTTAATTTTATTAGATGCAAAGCAGTCGAAGTGTGGTTTGGACGGAAGTTGGAGTAGGATGATGCTGAATCTATACCTTAAGAGTTTGGACAGATACTTCCAGCCGCGCCGACGCTCACAGGCTCGCATCTACCATCAAATGGAAACTTGCTGGCGTGTTTGCAACAACTTGGGGTCCTCCTGCAGCTCTCCGCGCTTCTCTTCGCGTCGCCGGAAGGTCTGTTTGTGTCGGATCGGAGCGGCGTGTGTTGCCGGGCCGAGGGGAGGGTAACGTACTGAGCAAATAATCCAGCCACACACCCAGCCTACATCAGGAGTCTTTCAAAACGCCCACACGGAAGGTATGGGAGGAACAGCATCGTTCACCACATCGTCGTCGTCATCGTCATCATCATCATCATCATCATCGCCGTCGTCGTTGTCGTCATCCTCAGCTCTTCTCTGGGGGGGGTGTCATCCTATAATAATGCCAACATAAATGAGCCATGTACAGTAGGTCTAAATAGTAATTCTAAATATTCTGGTGCTACCTCAGAACTTTTTCAAAGATCATGTTTCTCATCTCATGTATCTCAAAATGTTACAGAGGAGACTATAACAATTACAATTAATTTAAAAAGACAGTGGGGCCCTCAGATGGACAGGGGGCAGAGGAAAAGGGCCGAGGTTCTCCTCATCTGCCAGGGTGAGTGTTGGACAGTTTTCTGAGGTGATAAATAGGTGTTGGATCTGGGTGTCAAAGGTCAATTGGGTGGCTTTTTATCACCCCGGTTGGTGACAGATGTGGAAAGGAAGATGTTCTGAGCAGTAGGTGATGGTGGAAGAGTGGAGTTGATGCGATTAGCCAAATAGGATGTCTTCAGTTTCCGAACTGTTTAGTTGTAGGAAGTTGAGCTTCACCCTCACCTCTATGTCCTCCAGGCAGGTGGTCAGCGTGGATATTGGCAGGAGAGCAGAGGAAGTGGGGGTAGTCCTGAGGCAGAGCTGTGTGTCACCAACATACCAATGGAATGATTTTCCTAATTAGCTAATGACATTGCCCAGGGTGAGAAGATAGATGGAGAACAATGTAAGGCCCAGCACAGAGCCCTGAAGGACACCACAGGAAATGTTGTGGGTGAGTAATTTTTCTTTGCCCAGGTCGACATACTCAGTTCTGCTGGTCAGGTATGATGTGAACCAATTTCGTACATATTCCGACAGTCCAATGGTGTATTTCAAATGATGGAGGAGGACGTTGTGGTCAGCTGTATCAAAAGCAGCTGTACAGTCCAGAAGGATGAGTAGAGATGGTGAACTGGTTACTGCTGCCATCAGGAGGTGATTGGTGACCCTGGCCAGGGCTGTTTCTGTGCTGTTGCCAAGGGTGGAAACCAGAAGTGTGAGTGCGTGTTATTAACGTTTTGTCTGAAAAATGCTTGTTGCACCTCTCCTTAGTGACCTCGGAGTATGTGTGTAAAGGAGATTTTTGGTTGAAAAGAGTTGTTTGGAGTTACTGGGGCTGTTGTTGATGACGGTGGAATGGAAGCTGGACCATGTATTCCTCAGAGCTTCTGCACACGCTCTCTTATATTTCCTGTATGTCTGTTTGTGATCAGTTCAACCAGGGTGCTGACCATGAGAATGAGACTTGATTTTAGGGATCCAGGAGACTGCATAGAGATTTGTTGTAAAAATCCACTGAGGGCCTGATCTACTGTGAACCCAAATAATGAGCATTAAATCAGGCAATTAAATTAAAAAAATCTGTGTATTGCTGTGTAATTTTAACAGGCACGAAAGTGGTGCGGACTGCCCAATTTACATGAGGATTTTGCACGTGCAACCGGCCATAACCATGGAGACGGCCACACCAACAAAACTACTCTGAAGGACACCGGCGCTAACTGTGATGGTGCGGCGGAATGATTCAGATGAAAGAAAATGCAGTGATAGGCGGAAATATCCCTAAAGAGGTATGGCTCCTTTTTGTTACCTTCTCCAAATCAGCCCTGAGGTCATCCAGCAGCTCAAAAATGGCATTCCTGGATAAATGATATATCTCTACTATTTTATTTCCAACCATCCCAGTTTGTTGACTCACTGACAGAAGATTCTCTACCTTTGTTGCCTGTGATTGCACCTATGCCTCCTTTTTGCCAAAAGGACCATTTGTGCATTACACAGGGGCAGTTTGCACCAAAAAATTGACCACAATCAGGTTCAGGTTTGATGATTCACATTGGGGCGCATTCTGGTTAGATACATCTTTATCTTCATGAAGGCAAACATGCTAACTGCACTGCACCAGCTAATTTGCTCATTTAACAGGCAGAATCCCACACCCATCTGGTGTGTCGATCAGCTTTGTGTGCTATCAAATTTTTGCATGTTTTTATACAGTAGACATAGTAGATCAGGCCCTGAGTCAACCACAGAGAGGATGTCAGTGGACCCAGAGGGGAGAAGTGGAAGGTCCAGGGCCAGGGAAGGGAATCTGAGCATTGGTTTGATGGGGGAAGGAAATACCAGTTCCACTGATAATGGTGTCAACATCATTATTCATCATCCTCATCCTCATCCTCATCATCATCCTCATCACTATCATCATCAGCAGCAGCAGAAGCACCATGATTATTATCATCATCATCATCATCATCATCAACACCACCACCATCATCATCATTGTCAATATCATCGTCATCATCCCTACCATCATCATCCTCATCCTCATCCTCATCCTCATCATCATCATCATCATCACCACCACCACCATCATCATCATCATCATCCTCATCAACACCACCACCATCATTATCACTGTCATTATCAGCAGCAGCAGCATCACCACCACCACCACCATCATCATCATCACCACCACCATCATCATCATCATCATCACCACCATCATCATCATCATCATCCTCATCATCATCACCACCATTATCATCATCATCATCATCATCATTTATTTTCTACTGTTTGTTTTTATCTATAAAGGAAGAGGGCAACATTCTTTTTTAAGGAACATTTCCACAATTCTCAATATTGTAGTCCTTGAAACTAGCTTTCAGAGCCTGAAGGTGAGTGTGTGAGGGGATTTGTGGGAATGAAACAGCTCTTTTCTGTGACTCTCATGGCTAAAGAACTAACAATAACTCAGCTGATTACCAAGAATCAGGAGAGCAGTGTCACGGATGACAGCTTTAAAATTGATTAACCTCCAGACTTGGTGGGGTGCAAAGCCCGACTATAAATCTGAACTAAAGCCTCTTCCTCTAGAGACAAATAGGAAGGTGACACTTTTCCAAATGCCTCAAAAACATCTGGGAACAAGAGAGTTGATCTGTTTCACTATAGCGAGACGCTTGTTAATCTCGGATTGCTTTTCAGTCCCACAAATCAAGCTAAGAAGTAGAAGCTCAACATCAATTGGACCATCAAAAGGAAAATAATAGTTATCATCCAATAACTGCATAAAGAAGTCTGAAACCAAGTTATCAGGTAAAAAACAGGTGTAAACTTTTCCAAAGGTTTCAGGTATAACCAGCATGTCTGGAGCCCGGAATGATGGAATGGCTTTATTGAAACAATACATTTCTTCTCCAACACTTTGCCTCAGAGAAAGTTGGTGGGTTTTTTTAATGTGCTGCCAAAAACTAAACGACAAGTAAAAATGAAAATGCCTGGAATAGTGCACCAGGCTGATATACAGTTGACAACATGACTCAGCGGACCAGCCATCAAATGTGTGATGCCATCATTTCAGGTGTTTGCAAGGTTGTCATGGCTTCTTCACCTCTTTCAAACAACACTTATAACTGGTTGATGGGACTGCCTTTGATCCAGGAGCCAGCAGGTCCTCACTACAGCCTAATTGGTAATTACACACAGTCTAAAAGCAATTTTTGGCATTTACAATACTTCTGTTTTCTGTCATAATAAAGAAAGTGATGAACAAAAATTGCTGTATTAAATTTTAAAACTCGTTTGAAACCAGTAGGGTGGCATCAAGCACCCTGAAGGTGTGCTCAGCAGCTGGTGGAGATGTACACAGACAGCTTTAATGGTTTTCGTCTCACAGGAAACAATCCCAAATCTTAAAGTCCTTTGTTATAGTGCTAGTTCCCAAAAAAACCCCAGACATAACCATGGGAAATGACCAAAGACCCACACCAGTGAACTCCATGGCTCCAGACACAGTGGACCCCACCGGTTTGCCTGAAATGGTGGCTCTGGCTCTACGTTCTCCAACACCTGGACACTAACAACACATACACGTGACTACCAAGATGGCAGACACCGGAATACCAGCACCGATCCGCAACCGGTCCTGTGGAAAGGATCTTCTTTCACCAAGGATGGGAAAGAAGATCTCTGCTGAGCCCCACAGAGCTTCCACTTCAGTCCCAGACGCTTCTTTCTCCACAGACATGACAGACATGTGCCTCAACCTATGAAAGCAATATTGTCATCAGGTATGCAGGCGAAGAAGAGGGGAGAAGTCATCTTACAACTGACCACAGGATAATGACACGTGGAGACAGAAAGAGAGAGCTTGTTCTCAACACAACAAAGCTTCAGTAAAATAACACCTAACCTCCTCTCCTTGGGCGACATGCACACGCAGCATTGTAGACAGTAGGGAGGGACAGAAGGGGCAGTTATGCATAACACTGAGAAGGCTGTCACCATCAAGACATAATGCTCCTGGGTTTGGAGATCTTTGAATTCGTCCTCCATTCCCACACCTGAATCCAGTCAGAACTGCTGGGCCACCATTGCCACTTCAAACCTTGCCTCAAGGTTTGAAATGCCATTGAAACCCAAAGAAACCTTTTCAGGCCCCTTCCCAGAGGTTAAAGGGAGTGCATACAGGCACATGGAAGCCATACGTACTCCTCAGATACATTTCAGGCAGGAGGAAACTCACAGAAGTTGGATCAGCCTTTGATCTCATTTTTCCCCTTTTGATTTGGAATGATTCCGAACTCATACTGCAGTGATGAACTGTCACTCATCCGCTCTACGTTAATTAGGTCTTAATGACACTATTGTTTTCACTGAGGTCTGGCCTGTCTGACTGTCTAAAGTCTACACTGCACATTTGAATAAGCACATTTCTGAATCAAGATTATTTGCTAAGTTCATTATTTCACTGACTCACCCTAGAGTATAGGCAATGAATGAAGGTGAGTGGTGTAGTTATGATATAAAAAGTTATTCTCACAATGCTTGTTGAAATTTCTGACTGATCTTTCCAAGACAAGTTATTAATATTCAGTCTCAAGGCCATTCCTAGTGTTTTACAAGGTAGAACATAAATATAGAGATACATTAGAACAAAGCAGATAGAATGACAAGAAAAAAATATAATACAAAAGCTCTATTTGAATGATTTCAAACAATTGAGTGTCAGAGCGGAGTAAACCTCCTCCTGAGGACCTGAGGGGTCCTGATGTTTCATATTGTACCAGTAAATCTGGAGTGTGTGTAGGCCCAAGACCCTTCAGTGCTTTATAGACAGGTAGAAAAGTTGAAGTTGAATCATTGGCACACAGGAAGCCAGTGTGGTGATTTGAGCCCACGTGTAATGTGTTCCATCCTCTCCCTGTTAGCTGAAATTGTGTGACTCATTTTCTTACTAAGACCTGTAAACGCACCATTACAATAATCCGGCGTGCTGAAAAGAGTTTTTCTAATTTGTTTCCAAGGTACAACATGTCCTTTGGATTCTGAGAGGGAAAGCTCCGGTCAGGCCGACGACAATTCAGAACCGCAACGGGTCTGACCACCCTGAGCATTTAGAGCATGTTTACCACACCGCCAGAGCCTTCACCTTTCTCGAGAGGAAGTGTGGGAAACTGGGACTAATGGCCACCAGCAGATGAGTGAGCAGAGCTTGGAGAGGCTGGTAAATGCTTAGCTGTGACTCTTCTAAAATAGTCTTCATTCCACTGGAGCAAATCAGCTGTAGCGTGCTATGAAAATCAAAACTTTGGAGCACATTTTCTTAAAAACGAAATTCTGTTCCAACATTAAAGGAACGCACAATTAAAAGAGTGTCAGTTACACTTCTGGGATACCGAGCCATCCAACGAGAAGGTCCTAATGAGCGTAAATCGGTTTCACCGCTGATGTGACAAATACCAATAACAAATAACCAAACATGGTGCTTTTTGATGGGTGGGAGTGAATCAGTGTGAGGGTCTTTTTTTGTGAGTCAGGGCAGAATGGAAGCCTGAAAAAAACACCTGTGACTGTGGGGGAATCTTTTAATTAAATACTGAAGGCTAAAATGTGTCCTTTGTGCTGCAGTAGCTGGGCTGCTAGCAGCCAGGACAAACCTCCTCCCGAAGGGTTCACAGTCAAGGATAGAGACTTGGACTCTATAGGTTCCCTGGACAGCATGTCGTAAATTTGACCATCACAGAGTTTAAGATTTGGCGGACGTCGAGGGTTTGAGCCCCGCTACAGAGTTTGTTTTTTCATCGCACCGAGAGGTTGAATAAAGCAGGGAAGAGTCTCCAACAGTATCATTCAGGATGTTCAGATTCGGAGCAACAACTGGAGCCTGCTGGTTTACAGTCACCCTGGCTGGACGCACACGTGTTTATTCAACTGATGAGATGATTGATCCAAGAAAGCAGCTCAAGAGAAGAGATTTCAGATGACGGCTGCAGATGTGGCGCCTTTTCTTTCCTGTGCAGACGATGAAGCCACAGCTTGCCTGAAACCAGGGAAACTGCCTGTTACGAGGATAAACTGGCTATATAAAACATATGACTTTGAAATTACACAAAAAAGTTCAGAGACGTAGTTGCTACAGCTGTTTAGGAGTATCCCAGTTGACAGTGGCAGAGTGACTGGGAGCAGACAGCAATCAGCAGAACCTACACCAGCGGGGCCCAGAAAGTTGGAGTACATATGAATAATTAAACAGGTATACAACGCACATCAGTTCTGGTGGAATTAAAAATACATTTTTCTCCCCATGGCTTCATTTTAGACATAACGTCTTGTTAATATTGAATGTAATGGGTCATCACTGTTTAATCTTTGTTCTTCTGAACTGTAGACTTGCTGCAGGGGCCAGAAAGTCTTTTAAGGACCTCAAAATATGGACTTCTTTAAAACAAAACTAAAAAATCATAAACTTTGACATTTTGTTGAGTAAAGACATTATTGAGATCAAGAGGCAAAAATGGGCAATTTAACAAATTCTTGTGAAAAGTAATCAAAACATTTTGCAAAAAAAAAAAACCCAAACAGATTTTTTTCAAAATATCTGTGATAAATTGACAATTATTTGAGCCGAGCGAAGGATCCTGTAGCAACTCTACGCTCTACAGTGGTGGAGTGTGTTTGACCTTTGTCACCAGTGCAACATGCAGAAGTGAAGTGAGCTGCTCAACATTTGTCAGGAAACAGTGACCTCGATGCTGCCGGGAACACGAGGCCACGCTGGAGGAAAGGAAATGTCAGAATGCTTTTAGTAGCCCTGCAGGAAGCCCGGGTGACACACTGGGTCAGAATCAGACAAAGGAGATGTAGGAAATCAAGCAGGTGGTTAAGCCGATGCATGATTTATCAGTTTGAAAATAACTTTTTTTTATATTCATAAGGCACAATAATGAGACAGGGAACCCTTTGAAAAGGAAACGTTTTCACGATGGGGTCAAAGACGAGGTTCATCTCGACACCTTTCCAGGTGAAAACCTTCCCTTGATGGACAGACGATTGTCCCGTGTGTTGGGCCTGTGAGGGGTTCCACGAGTTTGGGTCATTGGTGGGAATGTGCTCGAGTGTTATTGTTTGAAATTAACATTTGAAGTTGATTAAAGCTCAGTATTTATAAGACATTTCAGACCTCTTTATTTATTTTTTAAAAGAAGAACTAAGAGAGTGGATCAGAATCGTAATGTGTTGGATGGAATTCTTAAAATATTTAACGCTAGCAATTAGAAAAGTAAGTTGACATGAGCAGAAAGCCTTAAAGTATGAGGCGGTTTGCCACCGCACAAAATGAAGCTCACACATTCAAACGCGCTTCATTATTTCTATTTGCAAGTGCTAAAAAAAATCTACAGAATGTTCCTGTGCTTTGTGGCCGGGAATATGATGACATTTTTGTGTGGTAATCGGGGTTGCCAGGTAGAAATCTTCAGTGAATTAAACCAGGATGGAGTCTATTAGAGGAAACAACGGTTTAGCTGGTATGCTACATATGCCCAGCAACATCCTGAAAACACTCCATCTGTACATCTTTCTGGTAATTGTATGAAGATCCGGTCGTAAATTGGACAAAATTTGCAGTGGATCGCACATGTTCCCCAAGAGAAAATAAAATAATCACAATTAACAAATACTTGTTGGTTTACAGAAACCTGTCACCATAATGAATCATCTTTTACTCACTTCCAACAGCACCCTGGGTTCTCACTAGTACCATTTAGTGAACTATTCAGACATGGCTGCAGTCTTTCATTCTTCCCTTACAATTCACTTTGTTTGCTGTTCTAAGAGATGAAAGTGTTAAACGATTCTCCGCGCATGAAGGTTTATTTATGGTAAGGATGGCAGCTATTCTTAAGGGCTGCTATGGTTACCCTCACACCAGATACAGTGCAGCGCTCAGGTTGGTGGTGGTGATATCACATGTGCAGTCACCTCACTCTCCTCTCATAACACATATTTTTGTTGAAGTTTACTCATTGTTTCTGCCATTAGGTCACAGCAAAACCTGCGTCCACACATAAGCACGTTGGTAAATGAAAGGAAATGAAATCAGGGCTGGATGTTCCTGGTTCTGTTGTCAGGGTCAAAAACATGCTTGTGCAGTTGTGCTGTAAAATGTGTGTGTCTGTGTGTGTGTGTGTGAGAGAGAGAGTGTGTGTGTGTGTACAGGGTGAATGTATTTGCTGTCTATGATGCTTGTGTCTCTAGGTTACTCAGTAATGACAATTCAAACTCGGCAGGCCCTGAGCATCTATAAAGCCAAGGCTCCACTTTAAGGGTAGTTTGTGTCCTTCTAACGATTCTTTGTGCGACAGATGTTTTCACTTGCTGTTAAATGAGAAATTTTCACTTCACAGGCAGTTTAAATGTTCCTACGCAGGGCGCAACGCAGCGTTTACTGGTCATGTGTCTTTGTGTGCACGATCACGCATCACCTGCCACCCCCCATCCAGCAGCTGGACATGAAGAGCTGTGAGTCTCCTTTCTGACATCGTTATCGAGACACGTCTGTTAAAAAGCTCTTCACTCATTATAATTAGGGCTTTATTTACTGGTTAGTGTGGGATGTATTGAAACAAGAGAAGATATAGAAGAAAAGAAGATGGGAGGGGTCACAGATTAGTAAAAATTCCAATATTACAACTGTTCTGATGGAAAACCACAATTAAGAGACTAAAGCGTGAGTGAGTGAGTGAGTGAGTGAGTGAGTGAGTGAGTGAGTGAGTGAGTGAGTGAGTGAGTGAGTGAGTGAGTGAGTGAGTGAGTGAGTGAGTGAGTGAGTGAGTTGTTGCTCTGTCTTGCTCACCACCGGGGGTATTATTAGCGAGCACAGAATGCCACATCACCACCATGCCAGCCCCCGCACCAGCCAGATCACGCCACGGTCCCCATAGTCTACATGCAACTTAAGGCTAACTGTCCCAAGGACAACCACGCATCCACCCCAGAAATAGAGCGGGAAAAGGCTGTGGAGAGAGCGCACGGCCAGCTACACATCAGATGAGATCACCAGAACACCAGGAACAGTACGCCCCCGACCCCACTAGAGACCAACCCACCAGAGGATAGAGGGAGGACCTCTGACATCCAATGAAGGGACTGATGGACAAGTGGACCCTTGCACCTGCAGGACAGTCTGGGACACCCCGAGCGGCACCTGCCGTGGCATCCCAGGCACCACTACGTGTACTCAATACAGCAGGGCTGGAGGACATGAGGTTCTAAGACACGGTATTTCAAGCAGGAGGAGGACAGGAGGCTAGCTCCTCAGTTCATGCTAATTTAAAGATCTAATTAGGGAAAGAGTGCTGTTATGACTCTAAATCCATCTCATTTTTGTTTTCCTAACATGTTATAGCTTCTATGTAGCTGTCAATTTAAATATTGCATATGTATATGTATACATAGATAAGGAACTCTGTGTGTGTGTGTGTGTGTGTGTGTGTGTGTGTAATGCCTTCATTAGTTGGTAGGATTGAGTATAATCAGCATTTACTCCCCTTCAGTAGACGCAGATCACTGATACTGTAATCTAACGCTCTGCCTCTGTTCATCCTCAAACATGTTGTCTTTCTATTCTTTTAAAGAGCATCTGGAATATAGAAAGGCAACGCTAGCGCTGGCATCCCTGCTGCCCTCCCTGCTGTCATAAGATGGTAACTTACTACTGTTTTTTCTGGCGTGTTTGACTACTTTTAGAATAAAAGAGGCGATAGAGACACTTTGCTCTCTCAGTGAGCAGCATTTATTCCAACATGCTGAATTCTGTCTCCAACCAGACAAATGTTTAACTTCCTGTCCCAATCAAAATCAATCAGGCAGTAACGGCAAATGATTAAAGAAAAGACACAAGGGAAATGCTTGGAAGGGAAGGAAGACAAGACAATGGAGCCTGGATACCGAGGGTCCTGCCTCCCAGGCTGCCCTTTGAATCTGTTGCTACCATTAGAAACGTCGTCACCTGACAGTTTTCTGTCTCCTGTCCTGTCCTGTCCTGTCCTGTCCTGTCCTGTCCTGTCCTGTCCTGTCCTGTCCTGTCCTGTCCTGTCCTGTCCTGTCCTCTCCTCTCCTCTCCTCTCCTCTCCTCTGGTTGGTAACTGTAACCAGAGATGGTTGTTAAATGTAATCAGAGATGGTTGGTAACTGTAACCAGAGACGGTTGGCAACTGTAACCAGTGATGGTTGGTAACTGTAACCAGTGATGGTTGGTAACTGTAACCAGTGATGGTTGGTAACTGTAGCCAGAGACGGTTGGCAACTGTAACCAGTGATGGTTGGTAACATAACCAGAGATGGTTGTTAAATGTAATCAGAGATGGTTGGTAACTGTAACCAGTGATGGTTGGTAACTGTAGCCAGTGATGGTTGGCAACTGTAACCAATGAAGGTTGGTAACTGTAACCAGTGATGGTTGGCAACTATAACCAGTGATGGTTGGTAACTGTAACCAGTGATGGTTGGTAACTGTAACCAATGAAGGTTGGTAACTGTAACCAGTGATGGTTGGTAACTGTAACCAATGAAGGTTGGTAACATAACCAGAGATGGTTGTTAAATGTAATCAGAGATGGTTGGTAACTGTAACCAGTGATGGTTGGTAACTGTAGCCAGAGACGGTTGGCAACTGTAACCAATGAAGGTTGGTAACATAACCAGAGATGGTTGTTAAATGTAATCAGAGATGGTTGGCAACTGTAACCAGTGATGGTTGGTAACTGTAACCAGAGACGGTTGGCAACTGTAACCAATGAAGGTTGGTAACTGTAACCAGTGATGGTTGGTAACTGTAGCCAGAGACGGTTGGCAACTGTAACCAATGAAGGTTGGTAACTATAACCAGTGATGGTTGGCAACTGTAACCAATGAAGGTTGGTAACTGTAACCAGTGATGGTTGGTAACTGTAACCAATGAAGGTTGGTAACTGTAACCAGTGATGGTTGGTAACTGTAACCAGAGACGGTTGGCAACTGTAACCAGCGAAGGTTGGTAACTGTAACCAGTGATGGTTGGTAACTGTAGCCAGAGACGGTTGGTAACTGTAACCAATGAAGGTTGGTAACTGTAACCAGTGGTGGTTGGTAACTGTAACCAATGAAGGTTGGTAACTGTAACCAGTGGTGGTTGGTAACTGTAGCCAGAGATGGTTGGCAACTGTAACCAATGAAGGTTGGTAACTGTAACCAGTGATGGTTGGTAACTGTAGCCAGAGACGGTTGGCAACTGTAACCAATGAAGGTTGGTAACTGTAACCAGTGATGGTTGGTAACTGTAACCAATGAAGGTTGGTAACTATAACCAGTGATGGTTGGTAACTGTAGCCAGAGACGGTTGGCAACTATAACCAGTGATGGTTGGTAACTGTAACCAATGAAGGTTAGTAACTATAACCAGTGATGGTTGGTAACTGTAACCAATGAAGGTTGGTAACTGTAACCAGTGATGGTTGGTAACTATAACCAGTGGTGGTTGGTAACTGTAACCAGTGATGGTTGGTAACTGTAACCAATGAAGGTTGGTAACTGTAACCAGTGATGGTTGGTAACTATAACCAGTGATGGTTGGTAACTGTAACCAATGAAGGTTGGTAACTGTAACCAGTGATGGTTGGTAACTGTAACCAATGAAGGTTGGTAACTATAACCAGTGATGGTTGGTAACTGTAACCAATGAAGGTTGGTAACTGTAACCAGTGATGGTTGGCAACTGTAACCAATGAAGGTTGGCAACTGTAACCAGTTATGGTTGGTAACTGTAGCCAGAGATGGTTGGTAACTATAACCAGTGATGGTTGGTAACTGTAACCAATGAAGGTTAGTAACTATAACCAGTGATGGTTGGTAACTGTAACCAATGAAGGTTGGTAACTATAACCAGTGGTGGTTGGTAACTATAACCAGTGATGGTTGGTAACTGTAACCAGTGATGGTTGGTAACTGTAACCAATGACGGTTGGTAACATAACCAGTGATGGTTGGTAACTATAACCAGTGATGGTTGGTCACTTGGATCATACAGAGTTAGCTCTGGACTGCATAACAAAGGAAATGTCCTTCATTTGAAGAAGCCCTTTTGAGATGTTTCCATTGGCCAATCTTCCCTTTCCTGACCTTGCTGAGGTCTATTTTATCCCTGTAATGGTGCATCTGAACCAGCTTTCACTAACTGTCGGCTTTAGAATAAACTCTGCAGCCCCCAAAGAACATGAGTTGATCTTGTGGAAAGATCAGGAGCCATACATAGAACCATGAATACATCACTGACTGAGACCTGGGTCACCGGTCAGAGGAGAGGAGAGGAGAAGGGGGAGGAGGAGGAAAGGAGAAGGAGAAGGAGGAGGAGGAGAAGGAGGAGGAAAGGGGAAGGAGAGGGAATCAACAGCAAAAGGAGACACCGATTCATACATGTGGTTTCTATCATGCAGTTGCATCAGTGATCCTTTATAAAATGTGAGTGTTCCCTTACAGCAGATCTTTCCTCATAAACTCTTCCCATCTTGTCTCATGTCACTGTTGCTGCCGACTCTCTTGGGATGAGTTGATGAGTTGACGTCAACAGCAGCAGTGGCTCTGAGAGTGACGAAGGAGCTGGGGGGTGATGGAGCTGAAGGAGCTGAGGGGTGATGGAGCTGAAGGAGCTGAGGGGTGATGGAGCTGAAGGAGCTGAGGGGTGATGGAGCTGAAGGAGCTGAGGGGTGAGGGAGCTGAAGGAGCTGGGGGGTGAGGGAGCTGAAGGAGCTGAGGGGTGATGGAGCTGAAGGAGCTGAGGGGTGAGGGAGCTGAAGGAGCTGGGGGGTGATGGAGCTGAAGGAGCTGATGGGTGAGGGAGCTGAAGGAGCTGAGGGGTGATGGAGCTGAAGGAGCTGAGGGGTGATGGAGCTGAAGGAGCTGAGGGGTGATGGAGCTGAAGGAGCTGAGGGGTGAGGGAGCTGAAGGAGCTGGGGGGTGAGGGAGCTGAAGGAGCTGAGGGGTGATGGAG